>NW_027197305.1:0-64298 GCF_038502225.1 Cherax quadricarinatus | reverse complement strand
AGGCAGAGAGAGAAAGAGAGGAAATAGAGAGTGAGAGAGAGAGAGAGAGAGAGAGAAGTGGAGAAGCTCAGTTCTAGCACTCTGGAAGCTCACTGGGAGGGTAGAGAGTCCAGTGGCCCAGTGTGGTCCAGTGGCACAGAGGCATAATGGTCTAATGGTTCAATCGTCCAGCGGTCCAGTAATTCAGTGGTACAGAGGTACAGTAGAGGTTAAATCTTATAATTATAACCATAGATTTTAGGAATGTACTTGTGATATGACACCTGTGGTTTGACACCTTTAGTCTGTAACACAGCCTCGATAAATTAGACACATGTGCAGCTCTTGGGAATCCTTACTGAGGAAACGTTTCGCCACACAGTGGCTTCATCAGTCCATACAAAGGAGAATCTTGAAAAAAAGGAGGAGAATGAGGTAATCAGTCCCTCAGCCTTGAGTCGATGTGGTCAGTCCATCAATCTTGAATAGAATACGGCATAAGTGCGGAGAAGCAGCTTATAAACCGTAGGCAGGAGAGGTGCAGCAGTCGTAGGTGGTGTCACATTTGTTCAATGTGGAAGTAGGTCGTGCCCAAGGGTTAGGCAAGCGAAGAATTCCCAAGCATTAAAATCCCAAGAAGTTGCAGTGTCTGACAGGATTGGAGATGAATGGTTCAGAGAACCAACACGTGTCGGTTCTCTGAACCATTCATCTACAACATTGCCTCCCTCACCCTGCCCCAGCACCCTCCCTCACCCTGCCACAGCACCCTCACCCTTCCCCAGCACCCTCCCTCACCCTGCCCCAGCACCCTCCCTCACCCTGCTCCAGCACCCTCCCTCACCCTTGCCCCAGCAGCCTAAATCACCCCGCCCCAGCAGCCTCCCTCACCCTGCCCCAGCAGCCTAAATCACCCTGCCCCAGCAGCCTCCCTCACCCTGCCCCAGCACCATCTCTCACCCTGCCACAGCAGCCTCCCTCACCCTGCCCCAACAGCCTAAATCACCCTGCCCCAGCAGCCTCCCTCACCTTGTCCCAGCAATCTCCCTCACCCTGTCACAGCACCCTCCCTCACCCTACCCCAGCACCCTCCCTCACCCTGCCACAGCACCCTCCCTCACCCTGCCCCAGCAGCCTAAATCACCCTGCCCCAGCACCCTCCCTCACCCTGTCCCAGCACCCTCCCTCACCCTGTCCCAGCAGCCTCCCTCACCCTGCCCCAGCAGCCTCCCTCACCCTGCCCCAGCACCCTTCCTCACCCTGCCCCAGCACCCTCCCACACCCTGTTCCAGCACCCTCCCTCACCCTGCCACAGCACCCTCCCTCACCCTGCCCCAGCAGCCTAAATCACCCTGCCCCAGCAGCCTCCCTCACCCTGTCCCAGCACCCTCCCTCACCCTGTCCCAGCAGCCTCCCTCACCCTGCCCCAGCACCCTCCCTCACCCTGCCTCAGCAGCCTCCCTCACCCTGCCCCAGCACCCTCCCTCACCCTGCCCCAGCACCCTCCCACACCCTGTTCCAGAACCCTCCCTCACCCTGCCTCAGCACCCTCCCTCACCTTGCCCCACCACCCTCCCTCTCCCTGTCCCAGCAGCCTCCCTCACCCTGCCCCAGCAGCCTCCCTCACCCTGCTCCAGCAGCCTCCCTCACCCTGCTCCAGCACCCTTCCTTACCCTGTCCCAGCACCCTCCCTCACCCTGTCCCAGCAGCCTCCCTCACCCTGCCCCCCAGCAGCCTCCCTCACCCTGCCCCAGCACCCTTCCTCACCCTGCCTCAGGACCCTCCCTCACCCTGCCCCAGCACCCTAACTCACTCTGTCCCAGCACCCTCACTCACCTTATCCCAGCACCCTCACTCACCCTGCCCCAGCAGCCTCCCTCACCCTGCCCCAGCACCCTCCCTCACCCTGTCCCAGCACCCTCCCTCACCCTGTCCCAGCAGCCTCACTCACCCTGCCCCAGCAGCCTCCCTCACCCTGCCCCAGCACCCTCCCTCACCCAGCCCCAGCACCCTCCCTCACTCTGCCCCAGCAACCTCCCTCACCCTGCCCCAGCACCCTCCCTCACCCTGCCCCAGCACCCTCCCTCACCCTGCCCCAGCAGCCTCCCTCACCCTGCCCCAGAAGCCTCCCTCACCCTGCCCCAGCAGCCTCCCTCACCCTGCCCCAGAAGCCTCCCTCACCCTGCCCCAGCAGCCTCCCTCACCGTGCCCCAGCACCCTTCCTCACCCTGTCCCAGCACCCTCCCTCACCCTGCCCCAGCAGCCTCCCTCATCCTGCCCCAGCAGCCTCCCTCACCCTGCCCCAGCAGCCTCCCACACCCTGCCCCAGCACCCTCCCTCACCCTGCCCCAACACCCTCCCTAACCCTGTCCCAGCACCCTAACTCACTCTGTCCCAGCACCCTCCCTCACCTTGTCCCAGCACCCTCCCTCACCCTGCCCCAGCACCTTCCCTCACCCTGCCCCTGCAGCCTCCCTCACCCTGCCCCAGCAGCCTCCCTCACCCTGCCCCAGCACCCTCCCTCACCCTGCCCCAGCACCCTCCCTCACCCTGCCCCAGCACCTTCCCTCACCCTGCCCCAGCACCCTCCCTCACCCTGCCCCAGCACCCTCCCTCACCCTGCCCCAGCAGCCTCCCTCACCCTGCCATAACACCCTCACCCTGCCCCAGCAGCCTCCCTCACCCTGCCCCAGCAGCCTCCCTCACCCTGCCCCAGCACCCTCTCTCATCTGAACATAACCATCAAAATGTTTTATCTAGTGTTTGCTGCGAGGAGTTAGAACCACTTGGTGCGCCTTTACCGACCTGCCTTCACTATACTTCGTTGTCTCCTTCCTCTTCCCTCTCTTTTTGTCTATAATGAGACAGGAACCTGTGGCGCCTCTGTACTAGCTTTTAGCGTAGTAAAAGGGAAGGAGGGAGAAGAGGGTAAGGGGCGGAAGGGGGAAATGAAAAAGAAGGTAGGCGGTATGGTGAGGGGAAGGGGGAAACGAAAGACCGACAAGAGCAGGGGGTAAAAGAGGTGAAGAGACGAGGGAAGGACAATGGGATGAGGGTGTTAGGAAGAGGATAAGGAGTTCCTGAAGGAAGAAGAAGACGTAGAAAACTGGGAAGAGGAGGGAGAGAGGGAAGGGAATAGGTAAGCGGAAAGGGGGAGAGAGAGTGGATATATCGAAGGGGGAGAGAAGAAAATGGCCCACAGATTTTGTAGTATTCTTGCAATATATGTTACTGAGGAAAGAAAAGCTGTGTGTGTGTGCGTGTGTGTGTGTGTGTGTGTGTGTGTGTGTGTGTGTGTGTGTGTGTGTGTGTATAGTGAAGACACTTTACAAGACAGCCAACTATCCAAGAACTTACTGAAATAATCAATGAACTATGAAACAATTCTTTTTGAACCATCTTTAACACTCTTAGTGCAAAACGACGTATGGAAAACCTGAAATCGGAAGCATACAACAAGGTCTGTTAAGAATATATCCCGCTGAGCAAACCTACAATGAAATCAGATATAGAGAGAAAACGTCGACGACTACAGTAGAAGATAAGAGGTTGTCGAACTGGTGAAAAGTAAAAAGCAAATATCACCAAAAATAAAAAAGGAAATTTATCCCGAGAAAAGGCCGATGTAAAACATAACATTAACTGAAACACTCATACCAGACATAACATTAATTGAAGCACTCATACCAGACATAACATTAACTGAAGCACTCATACCAGACATAACATTAATTGAAGCACTCATACCAGACATAACATTAATTGAAGCACTCATACCAGACATAACATTAACTGAAGCACTCATACCAGACATAACATTAACTGAAACACTCATACCAGACATAACATTAACTGAAGCACTCATACCAGACATAACATTAACTGAAACACTCATACCAGACATAACATTAACTGAAGCACTCATACCAGACATAACATTAACTGAAGCACTCATACCAGACATAACATTAACTGAAACACTCATACCAGACATAACATTAATTGAAGCACTCATACCAGACATAACATTAATTGAAGCACTCATACCAGACATAACATTAACTGAAACACTCATACCAGACATAACATTAATTGAAGCACTCATACCAGACATAACATTAATTGAAGCACTCATACCAGACATAACATTAATTGAAGCACTCATACCAGACATAACATTAACTGAAACACTCATACCAGACATAACATTAATTGAAGCACTCATACCAGACATAACATTAACTGAAACACTCATACCAGACATAACATTAATTGAAGCACTCATACCAGACATAACATTAACTGAAACACTCATACCAGACATAACATTAACTGAAACACTCATACCAGACATAACATTAATTGAAGCACTCATACCAGACATAACATTAATTGAAACACTCATACCAGACATAACATTAATTGAAACACTCATACCAGACATAACATTAACTGAAGCACTCATACCAGACATAACATTAATTGAAGCACTCATACCAGACATAACATTAATTGAAACACTCATACCAGACATAACATTAACTGAAACACTCATACCAGACATAACATTAATTGAAGCACTCATACCAGACATAACATTAACTGAAGCACTCATACCAGACATAACATTAATTGAAGCACTCATACCAGGCAGAACATTAATTGAAACACTCATACCAGACATAACATTAATTGAAACACTCATACCAGACATAACATTAATTGAAACACTCATACCAGACATAACATTAATTGAAACACTCATACCAGACATAACATTAATTGAAACACTCATACCAGACATAACATTAACTGAAGCACTCATACCAGACATAACATTAATTGAAGCACTCATACCAGACATAACATTAATTGAAACACTCATACCAGACATAACATTAACTGAAACACTCATACCAGACATAACATTAATTGAAGCACTCATACCAGACATAACATTAACTGAAGCACTCATACCAGACATAACATTAATTGAAGCACTCATACCAGGCAGAACATTAATTGAAACACTCATACCAGACATAACATTAATTGAAACACTCATACCAGACATAACATTAATTGAAACACTCATACCAGACCTAACATTAATTGAAACACTCATACCAGACATGACATTAATTGAAACACTCATACCAGACATAACATTAATTGAAACACTCATACCAGACATAACATTAATTGAAGCACTCATACCAGACATAACATTAATTGAAACACTCATACCAGACATAACATTAATTGAAGCACTCATACCAGACATAACATTAACTGAAGCACTCATACCAGACATAAGAAAAAGCATAAGGTGCGAGATGTCATTCGAGAAACTGCGAAAAATCCTAAATACTTTTTCACATATGCAAAATAGGATTAAAAAATCACTCTCAATTTTAATCCTCTACTCCAAGGAGATTCACACGCAAATGACTACAGAAAAAAAGCGAAGTCCTGGAAGACCAGCATGGACCAGTTTTCGACCGTCTAATTACAAATTATTTATCTGACATTAACAAAAACTCTTCCAGACTTCGAAAATGAAAATGACAATCTGCCCATGTGCGTAGCAGCTGCCTCTGATCCATGGTACTAATGAACAAAGTAGTAAGTACCATTAGCATGAGCACTGAGTGTTCTCTGGAGAAGCACAGAGGCGGTGAAAAAATCCCGGTGGCCTTTAATAAGTGCACCACGGCCCTTCTTTATAAGGGTGGAAGCAGAGCAATGGCGAAAAAATTACAGACCAGTAGCACTAACATCACACATCATAAAAATGTTTAAAAGGCCGCTGCGGCGCGAATTTACTATTTTTATGTGAGATCACGACCTACACGACCCTGAAGAGTGAATGATGCTCTATCCTTCAAACTGAGCGCACCTCATCCCCCTTCCTTAGATTAGAAATGAATGCTTCCCATTCCCCCTGACGCTGTATTACCCCTATGGGATTAACGTTCTCACATTATTGCAACAACAAAAATAATTATAATATAATAATGACATGCACAACCCAGATCAATATGGATTTAGAGCAGCAGATCATGACTGTCACAACTTTCATGATAAAACTGCTGAGGCGTCAGTCGAAAACCAAAACATACATGAGGTCCACACGGATTTTACAAAGGCATTTGATAAATGTGATCATGGAAGGAAACCTCATAAAAGTTGCCAATAGGTATAAGAGGAAAAAGAAAGGAAAAGAATATGCAAATTTCTAATAAAGAGAACAAGAGTGGAAAGTATACAAAACAGAAGTTCAGTCTGTAGAAAGTTTAAAGTTTCTTCAGAAGCCGAAGGCGCAATGCTAGCACCTCTGCTGTTTCTTAATTAGCCTCGTAACAGACATAGATGAAAGCACTAATCTCAGCAGTTACCCGCTGTCTTTCCTATGTACTCTCTTTCTCTCTCTTTCACCCTCCTTCCCTCCCTCTTTACCATGTCCTCATATTATTTTCCATGCCCTTTCATTTCCTCCCCTTCCCACCTCTTACCCCTCACCCCTTCCCCTCGTCCATCTCGTGTACACCAGTGTACATATTTATATTTCATTACTTTTGCTTATTCCCCTCCATGTACGAGCGGGTAGTGGCTAGAGGTCCGCTACTTCCCCTCTCTCTTGTGGGCAGTGACTATCTTACCTCCGCCTGTTTTGCCACATTTTATATATCTCGTCGTTCGTCATGATTTGCTGTTCCTGGCAGAGGCAGGAGTAAGAGAGAGAGAGAGAGAGAGAGAGAGAGAGAGAGGGGCCTAGGCGATGTTATACCCACACAGCATTCTTACTACCCTCATTCTCTCTCTCTCTCTCTCTCTCTCTCTCTCTCTCTCTCTCTCTCTCTCTCTCTCTCTCTCTCTCTCTCTCTCTCTCTCTCTCTCTCTCTCTCGCTCACTCTCTCTCTTTGAGCACCAACATGAAATATGACATATTAATGTACAGTTCTGCTTTCCAAAAATAATAACACTTCCCCCCCAATCCCCTCCGTCGCCCCCATCCCCTCCGTGCCCCCCCATCCTCCCCCACACGACTATTTCTGTCCATGAGACCATAAAATATCGAAATTTATTTGTTGTGCTTCCCCTCTCGATGCTGTGAAATAAATTTTTCATATATTCTCATTTTTTTCCTCATTTCTGTCATTATATATATATATATATATATATATATATAATATATATATATATATATATATATATATATATATATATATATATATATATATATTCATTATCTTTATTTTCACTATTCTTATTTTCTTCTACATTTACTTCCTCACATCTCATTTTCCTCGTCATTCATAATCTCATCATCCTCGTTTACTTTCCTCCAGTACCATGTACTGCCACTTTCTTCAGCAGTCTCATGTGTGGGACTCGTCAAAACTATCACTGAAGTCCAAGTAAATAAGTGTGCAGAATTCCTCATGGCTCTCTGCCTTAAATTCAGTAATGAAAAAAGTAAAAGTGTTATGTAAGAACGACCCTCTTATGAATCCCCATTGCAATTCGTTGATTAATCTACGTTCACCAAAGATGACTGAACGGCATCAACTATTATTGGTTCGAATAATTTCCCCATATACGAGGTCAGGGTAAGTGGGCAGTAATTCGATGGTAGGAGCCTATCTCCGGTGACTGGATAACAGTCACATTGGCTGTCTATTATATCTTAACTACGAAACCAGTTCGCAGAGATAAGCTGACATGACTAGCTTGTTTATCAAGTGTTTATCTTCGCATTCTTAAAAGATCGTTGAAAACAGTTCTTCAGGGACATAGAGAGTTAGTTTGCTTCAGAACCATGACTCTAGTGACTATGATATCACATGATTTGTTTCCCTCAGGTCCTCTATTAATTTCTGGGTTAAATTTACATCTTGTTGGAAATAGATTTGAATTATTTGTGAAAATTTTTTGAAAATGTCGTTATTAGTAAGTTGTGCAGAGTTAGATTTAAGTGAATCCATTCTTACCCTAATCCTTGTTACATATTTCTGGAAGAATCCACACGGATCTGTTATAGTTTCTCTTCTCGAGTACCTTTACTTATCCTCCTGTTTTGATTTCTAACATGAGTATATCGGTCCATAAGTGCGTCTCATGTTTGATGCGCCTGTTTCTCTTCTCCCATTCCCTCCTCCTCCTCTTCCTACAAGATCTCACGCTATTTTACTTTGACACTAACTCCCTTTTTTGCTCCTCATTTTCTCCAGCTCCTCCAAAGAAGCAATTCGGATTAACGACTCCGGAGAACGAGCCGTGTACCCTAGTTCGCGGTGACCGTCGTGTTGTACCGTGATAATTCCTGTGGTGGTGTTGCCCCGGACGGCAGACCAATGTGCTCACATTACTCCAACTCGTCTTCAACAATCACTTGGAAAATTGCGCTTTCAACTCGCTCTCGCTCTCGCTCTCTCTCTCTCTCTCTCTCTCTCTCTCTCTCTCTCTCTCTCTCTCTCTCTCTCTCTCTCTCTCTCTCTCTCTCCCATACTATATTCTTCTACGTCATCTTCAAATTCTGTTCTGGTAATATCTACATATTAACCAATGAACAGATGTTGACTTTTATTCAGCACTAAGCCACGTACACGTACATACGGGTTACAGAGCGGAGATAACTGAACGCTGACACGTAGATAACAAGAAGATTTTATTCAAATAAAATTTCGCACAGAGTTATCAAGAGCTGGGCTCTAGCAGAACTGGCTTTCACTGAGCCGGCTCTGTTTACCTTATCTGTAATTTATAGGGCGAAGTCAGCTCCAGCTGCGGGTGTGCGGCGCGTTCACTCTGATGACTTGACTCCCTTACTCTCTGGGTTGTTGTTTGAACATGTTTTAAACGCGAGTCTCTTTATAACCCACACGGATTTGGTACTTGTTTTGCAACTTAATAATTAATAATAATAATTAATAATAATAACGCGAATCACGACCCGTAGGTTTGGTTAGTTAATAACATAGTTTTGATGGAAAGTTAAAAAATATTGCACATGATATTAACTCGTAAAAATGTAGCTATGAATCCATGTGACGATTTTTTTTTCGAAATATTTCAAGGAGAATTCGGGCTTTTGTTATCGTGTCTGCTTATAAAACACTGACACACATGTTGGTTTTTGCACGTGTGTGTGTGGGGTGGGGGGTACTCACCTGTTTGTGGTTGCTCCTGGTCTCGCCTCTTTACTGATCGCTAATAGGTCTTCTCCCTGCTCCATGAGCTTTATCATACCTCGTCTTAAAACTATGTATGGTTCCTGCCTCATCTACGTCACTTGTCAGACTATTCCACTTCCTGACAACTCTGTGATTAAAGAAATACTTCTTAACATCTGAGTCTTCATCCTCCAATTGTGACCCCTTGTTTCTGTGTCCCATCTCTAGAATATCCTGTCTCTGTCCACCTTGTCAATTCCTCGCAGTATTTTGTATGTCGTTATCAAGTCTCCCCATCCCTCCTGTCCTCTAGTGTCGTCAGGTCGATTTCCCTTAACCTTTCTTCATACGGCATTCCCCTTAGCTCTGGAATTAGTCTTGTTGCAAACCTTAGCACTTTCTCTATTTTTTTGACGTGCTTGACCAGATGTGGGTTCCAAATTGGTGATGCATACTCCAGTGTGGGCCCACCGTACACGGTGTACAGTCTTGAACGATTCCTTACTGAGGTATCGGAATGTTATACTCAGGTTTGCCAGGCGCCCATATGCTGCAGCAGTTATCTGGTTGATGTGCGCCTCAGGAGATGTGCTCGGTCTTATACTCACCCCAAAATCATTTTCCTTGAGTGAGGTTTGCAGTCTTTGACCATCTAGCCTATACTCTGTCTGTGGTCTTCTTTACCCTTCCCCGATCTTCATGACTTTGTATAGGTGAGGATAAATTCGAAGAGCCAGTTGCTGAACCAGCCTTGCAGCCTGTCCAGGTCTGTTTGTAGTCCCTCCTGATCCTCGTCCGATTTAATTCCCCTAATTAATTTCACATCTGCAAACAGGGACATTTCTGAGTCTATCCTCTCCGTCATGTCATACACATATACCAAAAACTGCACTGGTCCTAGGACTGACCCTTGTGGTACCCCCCTTCGTCACAGGCGCCCACTGTGATACCTCATCACGTACCATGACTCGTTGTTGCCTCCCTGTCAGGTATTCCCTGATCTATTGCAGTGCCCTTCCTGTTTTGCATGCCTGATCCTCTAGTTTTTGCACTAATCTCTTGTGAGGAACTGTGTCGAAGGCCTTCATGCAGCCCAAGAAAATGCAATTTACCCACCCCTCTCTCTCGTGTCTTCCGTTGCCTTGTCATAAAACTCCAGTAGGTTTGTGACACAGGATTTTCCTTCCCTGAATCCGTGCTGGTTGTCGTTTACAATCTTGTTCCGTTCTAGGAGCTCCACCACTCTCCTGATAATCTCCATGACTCTGCATACGTGTGTGTGTGTGTGTGTGTGTGTGTGTGTGTGTGTGTGTGTGTGTGTGTGTGTGTGTGTGTGTCTGTGTGTGTCTGTGTGTGTGTACTCACCTAATTGTACTCACCTAATTGTGGTTGTAGGGGTCGAGACTCAGCTCCTGGCCCCACCTCTTCACTGATCGCTACTAGGTCCTCTCTCTCTCTGCTTCCTGAGCTGTATCATATCTCTTCTTAAAACTATGTATGGTTCCTGCCTCCACTACTTCGCTTGCTAGGCTATTCCACTTCCTGACAACTCTATGACTGAAGAAATACTTCCTAACGTCCCTCTGACTCGTCTGAGTCTTCAGCTTCCAGTTGTGACCCCTTGTCCCTGTGTCCCCTCTCTGGAACATCCTATCTCTGTCCACCTTGTCTATTCCCCGCAGTATCTTGTATGTCGTTATCATGTCTCCCCTGACCCTTCTGTCCTCCAGTGTCGTCAGTCCGATCTCCCTCAACGTTTCCTCGTACGACATTCCCCTGAGCTCTGGGACTAGCCTTGTTGCAAACCTTTGTACTTTCTCTAACTTCTTGACGTGCTTGACCAGGTGTGGGTTCCAGACTGGTGCTGCATACTCCAGTATGGGCCTAACGTACGTGTGTGTGTGTGTGTGTGTGTGTGTGTGTGTGTGTGTGTGTGTGTGTGTGTGAGTGTGTGTGTGTGCGTGTTTCAGAGGAGTACAACATTTACAGATCCTTTTCACTATAAAAATAAGCTAAAAGAAAGTTTATACAAACAGTCTCCTCCAGTAACGGAGTAATATTGAAGCCTAAATACATTATGCAACAGTCGCGGTCAAGCCATTTCTGGCTGCCCGCATGCGACTCATTCCCTCATTCAATGCGGCTCGCGAGATTTGCTTCCCGCTCTGGATATTGTATCAGTGAGACGCATTGAATGACCGGCCGGGCAGGACATGAGAGGTGGGGGGGGGGGAAGGTTCAGCCGGTACATTGGTCCGGGGCCCGGCTGTGAGTCTCTGAAGGGGCTCCATAGACTTAGACATTTTATTATGTTTTTTTTTTTCATTTGACTTTTTTAATTGTTTTAGTTTATTTAGAGAAATTATTATGTAAAATTCACTCAGACTGGGGGCTCTCAGCCTGGCCCCAGGGGCCCCAGGGGCCCCAAAGCCATGGACCTCGAATCCATAACTTTGCCACACCTGCTAAACAATGTAGCTTTAAGATTAATAAAAATGTAAGGAACACCTGTCTATACCACTCTCTCCCTGCTCATGGAGCAGCGAGAGTGACTTAGTAGCGACCAGTGAAGAGGCGGGACCAGAAGCTAGGAATCGACCCATATATATATATATATATATATATATATATATATATATATATATATATATATATATACTTTCACACTTCTCAGTGCGTCACCAGGAGAATATATTGATGTGTATGCACTGAGAGCAGATGTGTATAGGCACTCGGAGGCGTGTACTGTATATCTCAATTTGTATATATTTAGTGTACTGTGATCTCGGTATTACGTTTAAAAGTATCTGTGACTAGTGATGAACAAAATGAAGTACAGCCATAATAACCTCTCGAACAGTTTATAGGATTTAAATCCAATTAACCAACCTTCCTATCCAATGTACTGTACACCTTGGTGCTGGCTACAGTGTACTCTACACCTTGGTGCTGGCTACAGTGTACTCTACACCTTGGTGCTGGCTACAATGTACTCTACACCTTGGTGGTGGCTACAGTGTACTCTACACCTTGGTGCTGGCTACAGTGTACTCTACACCTTGGTGCTGGCTACAGTGTACTCTACACCTTGGTAATGGCTACAGTGTACTCTACACCTTGGTGCTGGCTACAATGTACTCTACACCTTGGTGCTGGCTACAGTGTACTCTACACCTTGGTGCTGGCTACAGTGTACTCTACACCTTGGTGCTGGCTACAATGTACTCTACACCTTGGTGGTGGCTACAGTGTACTCTACACCTTGGTGCTGGCTACAGTGTACTCTACACCTTGGTGCTGGCTACAGTGTACTCTACACCTTGGTGCTGGCTACAATGTACTCTACACCTTGGTGCTGGCTACAGTGTACTCTACACCTTGGTGCTGGCTACAGTGTACTCTACACCTTGGTGCTGGCTACAATGTACTCTACACCTTGGTGGTGGCTACAGTGTACTCTACACCTTGGTGCTGGCTACAGTGTACTCTACACCTTGGTGCTGGCTACAGTGTACTCTACACCTTGGTGCTGGCTACAATGTACTCTACACCTTGGTGCTGGCTACAGTGTACTCTACACCTTGGTGCTGGCTACAGTGTACTCTACACCTTGGTGCTGGCTACAGTGTACTCTACACCTTGGTGCTGGCTACAGTGTACTCTACACCTTGGTGCTGGCTACAGTGTACTCTACACCTTGGTGCTGGCTACAGTGTACTCTACACCTTGGTGCTGGCTACAGTGTACTCTACACCTTGGTGCTGGCTACAGTGTACTCTACACCTTGGTGCTGGCTACAGTGTACTCTACACCTTGGTGCTGGCTACAGTGTACTCTACACCTTGGTGCTGGCTACAGTGTACTCTACACCTTGGTGCTGGCTACAGTGTAATCTACACCTTGGTGCTGGCTACAGTGTACTCTACGCCTTGGTGCTGGCTACATCACCGTTGTTACTGACCACAATGTACACCTTGGTGCTAACTACTTTGTACTCTACACCTTGGTGCTGGCCACGGTGTACACCTTGGTGCTGGCCACAGTGTACTGTCCACCTTGATGCTGGCTTCTTTGTACTCTACACCTTGGTGCTGGCTACAGTGTATTATGCACCTTGGTACTGGCTACTGTGTAATCCACACCTTGGTACTGGTCACTCAACATTGGTACTGGCCACAGTATACTCAACACCCTGGTGCTGGCCACAGTATAATGTACACCTTAGTGCTGGTCACAATATGCTCTACAACTTGATACTGGTTATAGTGTACTCTACATCTTGGTACTGGCCAGTGTACTCAACACCTTGGTACTGGCCACAGTGTACTCAACACCTTGGTACTGGCCACAATATACTCAACAATCTTGGTGCTGGCTACAGTATACTGCACACATTAGTGCTGACCATAATGTACTCTACATCCAGGGGCTGGCCACAGTGAAAGTACTTGGTGCAGCACAACACCAAGTACCAACACGGTAAACACAGTGAATTAGAGTCCATTACAACACTATAATGCAACAAGCGATCAACATTACAAAGAGAGGACGCAGCGTTGGCCACAGTGCAAGTGATCTCTCTCTCACTCAGTAAAGTAGTGGGTGACATGTAACACCTGTGTCTGCACTGTCAGCAGAGACGGTTACACAACATCTGTATCAGAACTGTCAGCAGTGATGGTCCACCACTCTGAAGCATCACCAGTGTCAGCAGTGATGGTCCACCACTCTGAAGCATCACCAGTGTCAGCAGTGAAGGTCCACCACTCTGAAGCATCACCAGTATCAGCAGTGACGGTCCACCACTCTGAAGCATCACCAGTGTCAGCAGTCATGGTCCACCACTCTGAAGCATCACCAGTATCAGCAGTGACGGTCCACCACTCTGAAGCATCACTAGCGTCAGCAGTGATGGTCCACCACTCTGAAGCATCACCAGTGTCAGCAGTGATGGTCCACCACTCTGAAGCATCACTAGTGTCAGCAGTGATGGTCCACCACTCTGAAGCATCACCAGTGTCAGCAGTGATGGTCCACCACTCTGAAGCATCACCAGTGTCAGCAGTGATGGTCCACCACTCTGAAGCATCACTAGTGTCAGCAGCGATGGTCCACCACTCTGAAGCATCACAAGTGTCAGCAGTGATGGTCAACCCCTCTGAACCATCACCAGTGTCAGCAGTGATGGTCCACCACTCTGAAGCATCACCAGTGTCAGCAGTGATGGTCCACCACTCGGAAGCATCACCAGTGTCAGCAGTGATGGTCCACCACTCTGAAGCATAACTATTGTCAGCAGTGATGGTCCACCACTCTGAAGCATCACCAGTGTCAGCAGTGATGGTCCACCACTCTGAAGCATCACCAGTGTCAGCAGTGATGGTCCACCACTCTGAAGCATCACCAGTGTCAGCAGTGATGGTCCACCACTCTGAACAATCACCAGTGTCAGCAGTGATGGTCCACCACTCTGAAGCATCACCAGTGTCAGCAGTGATGGTCCACCACTCTGAAGCATCACCAGTGTCAGCAGTGATGGTCCACCACTCTGAAGCATCACCAGTGTCAGCAGTGATGGTCCACCACTCTGAAGCATCACCAGTGTCAGCAGTGATGGTCCACCACTCTGAAGCATCACCAGTGTCAGCAGTGATGGTCCACCACTCTGAAGCATCACCAGTGTCAGCAGTGATGGTCCACCACTCTGAAGCATCACCAGTGTCAGCAGTGATGGTCCACCACTCTGAAGCATCACTAGTGTCAGCAGTGATGGTCCACCACTCTGAAGCATCACAAGTGTCAGCAGTGACAGTCCACCACTCTGAAGCATCACTAGTGTCAGCAGTGATGGTCCACCACTCTGAAGCATCACCAGTGTCAGCAGTGATGGTCCACCACTCTGAAGCATCACTAGTGTCAGCAGTGATGGTCCACCACTCTGAAGCATCACAAGTGTCAGCAGTGATGGTCCACCCTCTGAAGCATCACCAGTGTCAGCAGTGATGGTCCACCACTCTGAAGCATCACCAGTGTCAGCAGTGATGGTCCACCACTCTGAAGCATCACCAGTGTCAGCAGTGATGGTCCACCACTCTGAAGCATCACCAGTGTCAGCAGTGATGGGCCACCACTCTGAAGCATCACCAGTGTCAGCAGTGATGGTCCACCCCTCTGAAGCATCACCAGTGTCAGCAGTGATGGTCCACCACTCTGAAGCATCACCAGTGTCAGCAGTGATGGTCCACCACTCTGAAGCATCACCAGTGTCAGCAGTGATGGTCCACCACTCTGAAGCATCACCAGTGTCAGCAGTGATGGTCCACCACTCTGAAGCATCACCAGTGTCAGCAGTGATGGTCCACCACTCTGAAGCATCACCAGTGTCAGCAGTGATGGTCCACCACTCTGAAGCATCACCAGTGTCAGCAGTGATGGTCCACCACTCTGAAGCATCACCAGTGTCAGCAGTGATGGTCCACCACTCTGAAGCATCACCAGTGTCAGCAGTGATGGTCCACCACTCTGAAGCATCACCAGTGTCAGCAGTGATGGTCCACCACTCTGAAGCATCACCAGTGTCAGCAGTGATGGTCCACCACTCTGAAGCATCACCAGTGTCAGCAGTGATGGTCCACCACTCTGAAGCATCACCAGTGTCAGCAGTGATGGTCCACCACTCTGAAGCATCACCAGTGTCAGCAGTGATGGTCCACCACTCTGAAGCATCACCAGTGTCAGCAGTGATGGTCCACAACTCTGAAGCATCACCAGTGTCAGCAGTGATGGTCCACCACTCTGAAGCATCACCAGTGTCAGCAGTGATGGTCCACAACTCTGAAGCATCACCAGTGTCAGCAATGGTGTCCACCACTCTGAAGCATCACCAGTGTCAGCAGTGATGGTCCACCACCCTGAAGCATCACCAGTGTCAGCAGTGATGGTCCACCACTCTGAAGCATCACCAGTTTCAGCAGTGGTGGTCCACCACTCTGAAGCATCACCAGTGTCAGCAGTGATGGTCCACCACTCTGAAGCATCACCAGTGTCAGCAGTGATGGTCCACCACTCTGAAGCATCACCAGTGTCAGCAGTGATGGTCCACCACTCTGAAGCATCACCAGTGTCAGCAGTGATGGTCCACCCCTCTGAAGCATCACCAGTGTCAGCAGTGATGGTCCACCACTCTGAAGCATCACCAGTGTCAACAGTGATGGTCCACCACTCTGAAGCATCACCAGTGTCAGCAGTGATGGTCCACCACTCTGAAGCATCACCAGTGTCAGCAGTGATGGTCCACCACTCTGAAGCATCACCAGTGTCAGCAGTGATGGTCCACCACTCTGAAGCATCACCAGTGTCAGCAGTGATGGTCCACCACTCTGAAGCATCACCAGTGTCAGCAGTGATGGTCCTCCACTCAGAAGCATCACCATTGTCAGCAGTGATGGTCCACCACTCTGAAGCATCACCAGTGTCAGCAGTGATGGTCCACCACTCTGAAGCATCACCAGTGTCAGCAGTGAGGGTCCACCACTCTGAAGCATCACCAGTGTCAGCAGTGAGGGTCCACCACTCTGAAGCATCACCAGTGTCAGCAGTGATGGTCCACCACTCTGAAGCATCACCAGTGTCAGCAGTGCTGGTCCACCACTCTGAAGCATCACCAGTGTCAGCAGTGATGGTCCACCACTCTGAAGCATCACCAGTGTCAGCAGTGACGGTCCACCACTCTGAAGCATCACCAATGTCAGCAGTGACGGTCCACCACTCTGAAGCATCACCAGTGTCAGCAGTGGGGGTCCACGACTCTGAAGCATCACCAGTATCAGCAGTGACGGTCCACCACTCTGAAGCATCACCAGTGTCAGCAGTGACGGTCCACCACTCTGAAGCATCACCAGTGTCAGCAGTGAGGGTCCACCACTCTGAAGCATCATCAGTGTCAGCAGTGATGGTCCACCACCCTGAAGCATCACCAGTGTCAGCAGTGATGGTCCACCACTCTGAAGCATCACCAGTGTCAGCAGTGATGGTCCACCACTCTGAAGCATCACCAGTGTCAGCAGTGATGGTCCACCACTCTGAAGCATCACAAGTGTCAGCAGTGACGGTCCACCACTCTGAAGCATCACCAATGTCAGCAGTGACGGTCCACCACTCTGAAGCATCACCAGTGTCAGCAGTGGGGGTCCACCACTCTGAAGCATCACCAGTATCAGCAGTGACGGTCCACCACTCTGAAGCATCACCACTTTCAGCAGTGACGGTCCACCACTCTGAAGCATCACCAGTGTCAGCAGTGAGGGTCCACCACTCTGAAGCATCATCTGTGTCAGCAGTGATGGTCCACCACCCTGAAGCATCACCAGTGTCAGCAGTGATGGTCCACCACTCTGAAGCATCACCAGTGTCAGCAGTGATGGTCCACCACTCTGAAGCATCACCAGTGTCAGCAGTGGTGGTCCACCACTCTGAAGCATCACCAGTGTCAGCAGTGATGGTCCACCACCCTGAAGCATCACCAGTGTCAGCAGTGATGGTCCACCACTCTGAAGCATCACCAGTGTCAGCAGTGGTGTGTCCACCACTCTGAAGCATCACCAGTGTCAGCAGTGATGGTCCACCACTCTGAAGCATCACCAGTGTCTGCAGTGATGGTCCACCACTCTGAAGCATCACCAGTGTCAGCAGTGATGGTCCACCTCTCTGAAGCATCACCAGTGTCAGCAGTGATGGTCCACCCCTCTGAAGCATCACCAGTGTCAGCAGTGATGGTCCACCACTCTGAAGCATCACCAGTGTCAACAGTGATGGTCCACCACTCTGAAGCATCACCAGTGTCAGCAGTGATGGTCCACCACTCTGAAGCATCACCAGTGTCAGCAGTGATGGTCCACCACTCTGAAGCATCACCAGTGTCAGCAGTGATGGTCCACCACTCTGAAGCATCACCAGTGTCAGCAGTGATGGTCCACCACTCTGAAGCATCACCAGTGTCAGCAGTGATGGTCCTCCACTCTGAAGCATCACCAGTGTCAGCAGTGATGGTCCACCACTCTGAAGCATCACCAGTGTCAGCAGTGATGGTCCACCACTCTGAAGCATCACCAGTGTCAGCAGTGATGGTCCACCACTCTGAAGCATCACCAGTGTCAGCAGTGATGGTCCACCACTCTGAAGCATCACCAGTGTCAGCAGTGATGGTCCACAACTCTGAAGCATCACCAGTGTCAGCAGTGATGGTCCACCACTCTGAAGCATCACCAGTGTCAGCAGTGATGGTCCACAACTCTGAAGCATCACCAGTGTCAGCAATGGTGTCCACCACTCTGAAGCATCACCAGTGTCAGCAGTGATGGTCCACCACCCTGAAGCATCACCAGTGTCAGCAGTGATGGTCCACCACTCTGAAGCATCACCAGTTTCAGCAGTGGTGGTCCACCACTCTGAAGCATCACCAGTGTCAGCAGTGATGGTCCACCACTCTGAAGCATCACCAGTGTCAGCAGTGATGGTCCACCACTCTGAAGCATCACCAGTGTCAGCAGTGATGGTCCACCACTCTGAAGCATCACCAGTGTCAGCAGTGATGGTCCACCCCTCTGAAGCATCACCAGTGTCAGCAGTGATGGTCCACCACTCTGAAGCATCACCAGTGTCAACAGTGATGGTCCACCACTCTGAAGCATCACCAGTGTCAGCAGTGATGGTCCACCACTCTGAAGCATCACCAGTGTCAGCAGTGATGGTCCACCACTCTGAAGCATCACCAGTGTCAGCAGTGATGGTCCACCATTCTGAAGAATCACCAGTGTCAGCAGTGATGGTCCACCACTCTGAAGCATCACCAGTGTCAGCAGTGATGGTCCACCACTCTGAAGCATCACCAGTGTCAGCAGTGATGGTCCACCACTCTGAAGCATCACCAGTGTCAGCAGTGATGGTCCACCACTCTGAAGCATCACCAGTGTCAGCAGTGATGGTCCACCACTCTGAAGCATCACCAGTGTCAGCAGTGATGGTAAACCACTCTGAAGCATCACCAGTGTCAGCAGTGACGGTCCACCACTCTGAAGCATCACTAGTGTCAGCAGTGATGGTCCACCACTCTGAAGCATCACCAGTGTCAGCAGTGATGGTCCACCACTCTGAAGCATTACCAGTGTCAGCAGTGATGGTCCACCACTCTGAAGCATCACCAGTGTCAGCAGTGATGGTCCACCACTCTGAAGCATCACCAGTGTCAGCAGTGATGGTCCACCACTCTGAAGCATCACCAGTGTCAGCAGTGATGGTCCACCACTCTGAAGCATCACCAGTGTCAGCAGTGATGGTCCACCATTCTGAAGAATCACCAGTGTCAGCAGTGATGGTCCACCACTCTGAAGCATCACCAGTGTCAGCAGTGATGGTCCACCACTCTGAAGCATCACCAGTGTCAGCAGTGATGGTCCACCACTCTGAAGCATCACCAGTGTCAGCAGTGATGGTCCACCACTCTGAAGCATCACCAGTGTCAGCAGTGACGGTCCACCACTCTGAAGCATCACTAGTGTCAGCAGTGATGGTCCACCACTCTGAAGCATCACCAGTGTCAGCAGTGATGGTCCACCACTCTGAAGCATCACCAGTGTCAGCAGTGATGGTCCACCACTCTGAAGCATCACCAGTGTCAGCAGTGATGGTCCACCACTCTGAAGCATCACCAGTGTCAGCAGTGATGGTCCACCACTCTGAAGCATCACCAGTGTCAGCAGTGATGGTCCACCACTCTGAAGCATCACCAGTGTCAGCAGTGATGGTCCACCACTCTGAAGCATCACCAGTGTCAGCAGTGATGGTCCTCCACTCTGAAGCATCACCAGTGTCAGCAGTGATGGTCCACCACTCTGAAGCATCACCAGTGTCAGCAGTGATGGTCCTCCACTCTGAAGCATCACCAGTGTCAGCAGTGATGGTCCACCACTCTGAAGCATCACCAGTGTCAGCAGTGATGGTCCACCACTCTGAAGCATCACCAGTGTCAGCAGTGATGGTCCACCACTCTGAAGCATCACCAGTGTCAGCAGTGATGGTCCACCACTCTGAAGCATCACCAGTGTCAGCAGTGATGGTCCACCACTCTGAAGCATCACCAGTGTCAGCAGTGATGGTCCACCACTCGGAAGCTCACTTGTGAGCGGAAGGTAGGAAGTAAAAAAGTATTTTTACACTACCAACTTGCTCTTTAGACTTACTGCTGTGAATTATTGGTACTGGAGAGAGAGAGAGAGAGAGAGAGAGAGAGAGAGAGAGAGAGAGAGAGAGAGAGAGAGAGAGAGATTAATGAAATTTGTCAGACTCAGCAGTAATATTTTTTTCATGTTTATGTCCACCTTGTCACATTTCCTTCACATTACGGTCAGCTGTTCGTTGAATTCTTCGTTTATTCACTGATACCTGAATAAATCTTTTGTTTACAAAATCGATGCTTATGAATTCCTTGTCTCTCCCCTCAGACGTATCTCTTCGCCTATCTCCCTAGGCCTTTCCCCTCGTATGATTCATACATTCGCACAAAGGTCTCCCTCCTGTCCCTGCTTTCTCTCTCTCTCTCTCTCTCTCTCTCTCTCTCTCTCTCTCTCTCTCTCTCTCTCTCTCTCTCTTTCTCTCTCTCTCTCTACCTCTTGTTTCATATTTCGCTACATCGTTCCCCTCACCCCTTTGCTTCTCTTATCTCTCGTCTCCTCGTCCCTCAGGTGTCTCCCCTCACTTACCTGTATAATCAATCACTCGCCATCTCTTCCCCTCACCTCCTGACGGCTCCCCTCTTTACCCTTGTCGCCTCAGGGGAAACTCTACCTCACTTTCCTCATTCAGGCTCCTTTATTTGTCTTTCTCCATTTCCTCTTCTTCTTCCTCCCCTCTCTTCTTCCGCTTCCTCTACAGCTTTTATACGACTGCTAACGTGATCACTATTTCAACAATCACATCATCAACAATTACATCATTAACAATCACAATATTATTATTCACATCAACCACAATATCAATAACCACATCAACACTTGCAACATTAACGGTCACAACGTCAACAGTTACATCAATAACCACAATATCAATCACAGCATCAACAATCACAGCATCAACAATCACAGCATCAACAATCACAGCATCAACAATCACAGCATCAACAATCACAGCATCAACAATCACAGCATCAACAATCACAGCATCAACAATCACAGCATCAACAATCACAGCATCAACAATCACAGCATCAACAATCACAGCATCAACAATCACAGCATCAACAATCAAATAAAAAACAAAATATCAGCAATCACATCAATTGCGGCATCAACAATTATAATATTTCGCCCAAGTTTTGTCTTCACTAAGATGATGACATCGTCAAAGAGAATCTTACGCTCTCTCTCTCTCTCTCTCTCTCTCTCTCTCTCTCTCTCTCTCTCTCTCTCTCTCTCTCTCTCTCTCTCTCTTTCTTTACTCGTATATTTCCTATATATTGTCTCTGCCTGTAAAGGAAAGACATTTTTTTTCTTCATGCTAACAATATTTTATTTCTCCATTTTTCTGTTCACTAACACTTTATTTCCTTCTCTCACTGCCTCCCTTTTCATTCACGAAACCCTAATAACACAAGTGCAAACACACCACGGTACGGGTGAGTTTTGAATCCATGGCCAGGCGTTTGATGCCATGATTTCAAACCCCACCCGTTCCGTGGTTTCCCTTTTTCACTATTATTCCTCTTTTTCTCTCTCTTCTCGTTTCGTTTATCCACATCTTCAGGATAATCTTTCAAACGAAGACACATTAAAGGCACTCAACTGACACTCTAAGGAGCGTATAAATAAAAAAATGTGCCAGAAATATCTATCCCAGACAGATCACTTAACAATGGGCAGAAATTCCAGTCGTCTCTCTTCCCATCTTTTGTGTACAGCGGAACTTTTCATAAATGCGACTGAAAAAGAGTCTGGAAAATTCCACGGTACGTAGTATGACAGCCGTTCACTGCGCTGTTCAATTTTCGATGCATCTGTTCAGTGGCATTTACGAAAATTGCGCTACGTAGAGAAATTCCATAAAAGAGTTGACGGGATATAGCGAAACGCTTGATATAGTGCAGATACTTGGACCGAACCTCCCCAGTGAAGCGAATTCTTTGAGTACCTTTTAAAAATAAATGAAATAAATGCGAGCGTTAAAATGGTGGATTGTAAATATGAACCTGCTTAACATGGGCCGATAGGCTTACTCTCTGTCTCCCAGTTACGGGTGTCTATCGATTTAGCAACAAATTCCATATTCATGTTTTGTGTCTGTTATGCCTCGCTCCTCTCTAGTCCTCATCCCACCGTCTATGTTGAAGTCTCCCAGCTCAGACTGACAGAGTTCATTACTAAATGTACAAAACCAGTCCTGTGTAACGGAGTACGATAAGGAAACCTAACCAGCTCATACTCCCGCTGCTGCTACCCTATATAGAGTAGCAGCACACTGCTGATGCATCCTTTGTTCATTCAACTATTGTCTCAGTGACAGCATTGACTTTTTAAGGTCCGTAGAGAATTTCTACTGTGTCTGCAAACGTTGCTGTTAATAAAAGCGTCCACTGGATCTAAGAGTCGTGTATTTCCCCTTCCATCTTGCCCGTGCCTGCCCCCTTCCCTTTAACCCTTGACTGCTTCTTTCCTCCCCCTCCTCCCTGGCTTTCCCTTACCCCTTGCCCTTATCTTTCCCTCACTAAGCACGCCCACGTCTCCCGCAGGTCTGCCCGCTGAGTTGTACTATGTGCGGGAGGGTGTGATCAACAAGTACGCCCTGGAGTTTATCGTGCCTGTCCCTGCCAACTTCACCTACATCTACTTCACCTGGAGAAGTCTCATCAAGCGCCCGGTAGGTGGCTTGGCGGTGAGTGTGTCATTACCTGTGTTTGCCCTTTAGGGTTGAGCTCCAGCTCCTGCCTCCGCTGCAGATGCATTTGATATTTTTTTCATCAAAAACATTGATGGTTACAAATTATTATTATTATTATTATTATTATTATTATTATTATTATTATTATTATTATTATTATTATTATTATTATTATTATTACATTTATTACGATTATCATTATTATTAGTAGTAGTAGCACTAGTAGTAATAGTAGTAGTAGTTGTAGTAATAGTAGTAGTAGTAGCGGTAGTAGTAGTAGCAGTAATAGCAGTAGTAGCATGCAGTGCCTGCAAAATGGAAGTCAATCAGGTTTGAAAATTAAAGATAGGAAGGTGGGAGTTACTTAATGTTCCTCGAATCAAGAGCCCTTCATCATCAAAGTACCTCTTTAGTCCTAGCTTTTTTCTTCGTCGCGGCTTGACGCCAAGGAATGCAGTGCTTCGTGAAGCACTAAACCCATATGGGTCGTTCCTTGCAAAGAGTGCCGCTTGTTCCACTTTTGTCTTATAAGCGGAAAAAAAAACAGCAAGCAGAGGTAAAAAAAAAAATAGCCGGTTGACACACAAAGTTAGTTGATGCAAAAGCATAGTCAGGTGACGCAAAAATAGCCAGGTCGCACAAAATAATTGCCGGTTGACGCAAAAAAAAAAGCGACAAACTGACGTAAAAATAGCCATTCGAAGCAAAAAAATGAACAATCGACGCAAAAATATTACAGTTGGCACAAAAAATAACCAATCGACGAAAAAAAAGTCTCCAGTTGACGCAAAAAATGGCCATCTGATGCAACAAAGAACTGGTTGACGCCGAAAGAATAGCCAACTGAAGCAAAAAATTGCAAATTGACGTAAAAAACATCCACTTAACAGAAAAAATAAACGAAAATAATACTGTCTACTGAATATCAATATAAGTCTGTAGAATATACCTGTCTTCTACATGTTGAAATTGTTCATGGCGTAGAACCAAGACCTGCCAGAGTGCGTAATGTTTAACAGGCTTCAGTTTCACCTAAGACTGACCATTGCTGAGAAATGGCGTTGATACAGGAATCCCATCAAGATAGGACAAAAAATGAATTTGCAAAGGATTATGTTATTCCTATTATTGTTTATTCTTTACATTCACTCATAATTACGATTACTCGTAAATGAGAGTATTTATCTACCCGTTCCACTACCAGCCTACCACCACCTACCACCATCAACACCCCAAGAACCACCAACTACACTACCATAATCGTCGCACCACCAACCATGACCTCCACTATGACAGTCCTGGTCCTCCTAACCACCACCACCACCTTCACTACCACAATCCTCGCCCCACCAACCACCACCACCTGCACCACCACAATCCCGGCCCTGGCTCCAGTCCCTCACTGCGATTACAAATTAACCATGACATCCGAACAGCTGAAATTTGTTCCGTCCCAAAAATTCAATAATCTTCCGAAAGGCAACGCGAATTTGCATTTAATTCTCGAGATGCAAGACGTAGCGGGATGCCCTCACGATAATCAGCAAGTGAAGGAAGACATGTAGAAGGAAGAGCTGTAGAAGGAAGAGCTGTAGAAGGAAGAGCTGTAGAAGGAAGACTTGTAGAAGGAAGAGGTGCAGAAGGAAGAGGTGTAGAAGGAAGACTTGTAGAAGGAAGAGGTGCAGAAGGAAGAGGTGTAGAAGGAAGAGCTGTAGAAGGAAGAGCTGTAGAAGGAAGACTTGTAGAAGGAAGAGGTGCAGAAGGAAGAGGTGTAGAAGGAAAAGGTATAGAAGAAGAGGTGCAGAAGAAAGAGGTATAGAAGGAAAAGGTATAGAAGAAGAGGTGTAAAAGAAAGAGGTGTAGAAGGAAAAGGTATAGAAGAGGAGGTGTAAAAGAAAGAGGCGTAGAAGGAAAAGGTATAGAAGAAGAGGTGTAGAAGGAAAAGGTATAGAAGAAGAGGTGTAAAAGAAAGAGGTGTAGAAGGAAAAGGTATAGAAGAAGAGGTGTAGAAGGAAGAGATGTAGAAGGAAGAGATGTAGAAGGAAAAGTTATAGAAGAAGAGGTGTAGAAGGGAAATGTGTAGAAGGAAAAGGTATAGAAGAAGAGGTGTAGAAAGAAACGGTATAGGAGAAGTGTAGAAGGAAAAGATGTAACAGATGTAAAAGGTGAATAAGGAAGAAAAAAGATGTGGGAGGGAGAGGTATAGGAGGAAATGAAAGCAGGAAACCCAATTTGCTCAGTGGATTTTTTAACTTTGAATTTGGTATTGCATAAAACTGGAAGCCAACGGTGATGAGAGTATTGTAGATAATATTGTGAGTGGCAGCACACGTCTGCTGGCCTGCCTGAGGCAATAAATATATGTACGTATGTATGTATGCATGTATATATCCATGTACGTATGTATATATATATATATATATATATATATATATATATATATATATATATATATATATATATATATATATATATATATAATGGTTATAGGAGCTAAACTATTATTATAATGAAGATCTATCATAAATAGTTAATGTAAATATACATATGTATGATGTATTTGCTGCGTATCTCTGTAAAGTGAATATTAATCTAGTTGTTTAAACTCGGAAGGTCAGCTTTCAGATTGGTTGTACTTGTCTGTTCGTGGTTGCGAGGGTCGAGGCCGTGCCCCAGACCTCTCTTCTAACTGGCCCAGACCAGCTTCACTAGCTCCTTAATTTCGGAAACCCTAATCATTACTTATTCTTAAAGCTTTGTATTAATAATTCTTGTTATTTTTCTCCGTATATTATTTAGAGCATTTGTATCAGTACTGTTGTAGGGAAACCAAAACTGTGTGGCTACGTAATACAAACGAGGCTTTACTTATGTCTCTGTGTGTGTACTTACCTATTTGTGGTTCCAGGGGTTGATTCACAGCTCCTGGCCCCGTCTCTTCGCTGGTCGTTACTAGGTCCACTCTGATGAGCTTTATCGAACCTCTTTTCAAAGCTATGTATGGATCCTGCCTCCACTACATCACTCTCCAGATTCTGTGTGTGTGTGTGTGTGTGTGTGTGTGTGTGTGTGTGTGTGTGTGTGTGTGTGTGTGTGTGTGTGTGTGTGTGTGTGTGCGTGTGTGAGTGAGAGAGAGAGAGAGAGAGAGAGTCTGAAGTTTATCTATCGTTTTCTAGACCTGACTAGGAAATGTTTAGTGACTAAATGTCTAGTTAATATTCCAAATTGTTTTGTGAATATTCCATAACTGTCTTGCAAATATTCCCTAATTGTCTTGAGAATATTCCATAACTGTCTAATAAATATTTTATAACTGTCTAATGAATATTTTATAACTGTCTAATGAATATTCAGTATATGACTGTTTTGTGAACATTGCGTACCTGACCGTCTAGTGAATTTTCTATACATGATTCTAAATTAAATATTTCACTCGTGACTTGCCTAGTAAATATTCATCCGTCTGGTAAATATTTAATTTGTTTGGTAAATATTCCAAATGTCTACTAAGCATTTCATCTGTCCAGTAAATACCCCTTCCCTCTAGCAAATATATCTTCTGTCTAGCAAATATCCCTTCCCTCTAGCAAATATACCTTCTGTCTAGCAAATATCCCTTCCCTCTAGCAAATATCCCTTCTGTCTAGTAAATATCCCTTCACTCTAGCAAATATACCTTCTGTCTAGTAAATATCCCTTCCCTCTAGCAAATATCCCTTCTGTCTAGCAAATATCCCTTCCCTCTAGCAAATATACTTTCTGTCTAGCAAATACCCCTTCCCTCTAGCAAATATACCTTCTGTCTAGCAAATATCCCTTCCCTCTAGCAAATATACCTTCTGTCTAGCAAATATCCCTTCCCTCTAGCAAATATCCCTTCTGTCTAGTAAATATCCCTTCAATATACCTTCTGTCTAGCAAATATCCCTTCCCTCTAGCAAATATACCTTCTGTCTAGCAAATATCCCTTCCCTCTAGCAAATATTCCTTCTGTCTGGTAAATATCTCTTCTGTCTAGTAAATATCCCTTCCCTCTAGCAAATATACCTTCTGTCTAGCAAATATCCCTTCCCTCTAGCAAATATCCCTTCTGTCTAGTAAATATCCCTTCACTCTAGCAAATATACCTTCTGTCTAGTAAATATCCCTTCCCTCTAGCAAATATTCCTTCTGTCTGGTAAATATCTCTTCTGTCTAGTAAATATACCTTCCCTCTAGCAAATATACCTTCTGTCTAGTAAATATCCCTTCCCTCTAGTAAATATTCCCTGTGTCTAGTAAATATCCCTTCCCTCTAGCAAATATACCTTCTCTCTAGTAAATATCCCTTCCCTCTAGCAAATATCCCTTCTGTCTAGTAAATATCCCTTCCCTCTAGCAAATATCCCTTCTGTCTAGTAAACATCCCTTCCCTCTAGCAAATGTATCTTATGTCTAGTAAATATCCTTTCCCTCTAGTAAATATCCCTTCCGTCTAGTAAATATCCCTTCCGTCTAGTAAATATCCCTTCCGTCTAGTAAATATCCCTTCCGTCTAGTAAATATTCTCTCTGTCTAGTAAATATTTCACTTGATTTTATTAAATAAATAATAAACAGTACATAAACAGCCCTGAGGGTAATGTGAACTGCGATGCCGAGTCGCTTCTGACAAGACAGTAATAGAATGAATGATGGTGGAAATATTTTAAGTTTCTCGACCACAGCCTCTCCCAAGCCGTTCCACTTTTCAACCACCCCGAAACTAAAGAAATATTTCCTCATATGGCTATGGCTCATCTGTATCTTCAGTTTTCACTGGTGTGCTGTTGATCCTCAGTCACCATACCTGGGTGGGTTTAGGTTAGGTTAGGTAAGATTAGGTTAAGTTAGGTTGGGTTGGGTTAGGTTAGGTCGGGTTAGGTCAGGTTAGGTTAGGTTAGGTTAGGTAAAGTTCAGTTAGGTTGTATTAGGTTAGGCTGGATTATGTTAGGTTAGGTTAGGTTAGGTTAGGTTAGGTTAGGTAAGAATCGTCAGGAAACAGGACAAGTGTTTATCGCTGTCCCATACAGGTAATAATCAACAAGGAAAACTACGTCAGTATTCACGTAATTATTTTTATTAATTTTCAGAATTACTGTCCAAAATGGAGCCAAATAATCTCATCTATCTGGAAATTCTTATTGAAAAAAGTTTATTATAATTACGGTAAACAATTGAAGTTAATTTGAGAGACATCATAAAACAATTCTCATTATTCAATGACAAATAACGTGGTTAAGTACTAAAGTTTTCTTCACATTGTAGTTATCGTGTGTGTGTGTGTACTCACCTAATTGTACTCACCTAATTGTGGTTGCAGGGGTCGAGACTCAGCTCCTGGCCCCGCCTCTTCACTGATCGCTACTGGATCCTCTCTCTCTCTGCTTCCTGAGCTTTGTCATACCTCTTCTTAAAACTATGTATGGTTCCTGCCTCCACTACTTCACTTGCTAGGCTATTCCACTTGCTGACAACTCTATGACTGAAGAAATACTTCCTAACGTCCCTGTGACTCGTCTGAGTCTTCAGCTTCCAGTTGTGACCCCTTGTCCCTGTGTCCCCTCTCTGGAACATCCTATCTCTGTCCACCTTATCTATTCCCCGCAGTATCTTGTATGTCGTTATCATGTCTCCCCTGACCCTTCTGTCCTCCAGTGTCGTCAGTCCGATTTCCCTTAACCTTTCCTCGTACGACATTCCCTTGAGCTCTGGGACTAGCCTTGTTGCAAACCTTTGTACTTTCTCTAACTTCTTGACGTGCTTGACCAGGTGTGGGTTCCAAACTGGTGCTGCATACTCCAGTATGGGCCTAACATACACAGTGTACAGTGTCTTGAACGATTCCTTATTGAGGTATCGGAACGCTATTCTCAGGTTTGCCAGGCGCCCGTATGCTGCAGCGGTTATTTGGTTGATGTGTGCCTCCGGTGATGTACTCGGTGTTATGGTCACCCCAAGGTCTTTCTCCCTGAGTGAGGTCTGTAGTCTTTGTCCACCTAGCCTATATTCTGTCTGCGGTCTTCTTTGCCCCTCCCCAATCTTCATGACTTTGCATTTGGCTGGATTGAATTCGAGGAGCCAGTTACTGGACCACATGTCCAGCCTCTCCAGGTCTCTTTGTGTGTGTGTGTGTGTGTGTGTGTGTGTGTGTACTCACCTATTAAGACCAGGTCTCACAAGCCATTCATTACCTGTGTTCGTAATATTCACATGTACCAAAAATAGCACTGGTCCTAGGACTGACCTCTGTGGAACCTCCCCTCGTCACGTACCATAACTCGTTCCCTCCCTGTCAGGTATTCCTGATCTATTGCAGTGCCCTTCCTGTTATGTGTGCCTGGTCCTCTAGCTTTTGCACTAATCTCTTGTGAGGAACTGTGTCGAAGGCCTTCTTACAGTCCAAGAAAATGCAATCTACCCACCCCTCTCTTCTCGTCTTACTTTTGTTACCTTGTCATAAAACTCCAGTAGGTTTGTGACACATGATTTTCCTTCCCTGAATCCTTGCTGGTTGTCGTTTATAAGCTTGTTTCGTTCTAGGTGCTCCACCACTCTCCTGATAATATTCTCTATGGCTTTGCATACTATACATGTTAGTGACACTGGTCTGTAGTTTAGTGCCTCGTACGTCTCCTTTCTTAAAAATGGGGACTATATTTGTCGTCTTCCATAGATCAGGTATTTGCCCAGTTTCACTGGATGTGTGTGTGTGTGTGTGTGTGTGTGTGTGTGTGTGTGTGTGTGTGTGTGTGTGTGTGTGTGTGTCTTCTGAAGTTAGATTAAGAACATAATGGCTCTCGTGGAGGAAAAATTATCGTACTCAAGGGATTTATGTTATCGTACGCACGTGCCCAAACTATCGTACTCGCCTGCCTAAAATCTCGTACACACATGCCCAAACTATCGTGCTCACGTGCCTAAAGTATCGTACACACGTGCCCATGCTATCGTACACAAATAAAAAATCAATAAAACACAAGTGCAAAAAACTGTATGGTACTTAAGTGGCTATAGCTTACCATTCGACCATTGTTCTCAAACACTCTAACCGCCCTTAATTTGAAGAACTACCGCCTATAAGTGACGGAAAGGAAAGGACGTTATCGCTCTTGTGGGTGGTAGAACTCCATAGCTATCATATATCCTAGAGGTCAGAGCTATCGTGCGCAAGCTCCGTCGCGGCTATCGATCCCAGAGAGCAGAACCACGGAAATGTTCATTTACGACTTGAAAAAATGAGTAAGTGTCCTTTGATGTTTTGACAGCGTGACAGTAATGGGTTCAGGGGTGAGAACTGTGCTGGTAATGGCCGTATCAGATGTCCGTGTAAATGTTAAACTTTTAGTGGCGATATGATTCTTGAACAAGTATGTTAATACAATTAACTGTCTTACAGAGCCCCTCTATATAGTAAAGTTTTCCGAAAATGCTGTTTAAGTACAATCAAGGCCTTCATAGCCAGTGTTGTCTCTTTTCTGACCCGCTTTTCTAATAGTGTTTACGAGAAACTCCGGGTAACAGAGATGACTGTGGGTATAAGATACACCTGCACTATCAAGATATTTATTGAAAGTGACGTTTCGCCATTCGTGACTTATGGGACTGATAACACTTCAGGCGGCGAAACGTTTCCTTTGGTAAATGTTTTAACTGTGCATGTGTGTGCCTCATTCTCACGAGATTATATATATATATATATATATATATATATATATATATATATATATATATGTATATATATGTATATATATATATATATATATATATATATATAGATAGGTAGTAGGTTGGTAGACAGCAACCGCCCAGGGAGGAACTACCGTCCTGCCAAGTGAGTGTAAAACGAAAGCCTGTAATTGTTTTACATGATGGTAGGATTGCTGGTGTCTTTTGTCTGTCTCATAAACATGCAAGATTTAAGGTACATCATGCTACTTCTACTTACACTTAGGTCACACTACACATACATGTACAAGTATATATATATACACACCCCTCTGGGTTTTCTTCCATTTTCTTTCTAGTTCTTGTTCTTGTTTATGTCCTCTTACCTCCATGGGGAAGTGGAACAGAATTCTTCCTCCGTAAGCCATGCGTGTTGTAAGAGGCGACTAAAATGCCGGGAGCAAGGGGCTAGTAACCCCTTCTCCTGTATATATTACTAAATGTAAAAGGAGAAACTTTTATTTTTTCCTTTTGGGCCACTCTGCCTTGGTGGGATACGGCCGGTGTGTTGAAAGAAAGATGTGTGTGTGTATATATATATATATATATATATATATATATATATATATATATATATATATATATATATATATATATATATATATATATATATATATATATGACCATGTGCCGGAATAAATGCAAATATTCCTCTTCCTGCTGGGAATCGAGTCCATCTCATCCATCTCCATTATACATTTCTTTTGGTTTCTCCTGTCAGGCAACGGCAGACTACAGCATGCAACAGCTGCCAACGGTAGGCAACGGCGGGCAACGGCATGCAATTGCAGACTACGGCAGACCCATTCCCCTTACTCTTCATTAAAGATTACACGAAGGCTACCTCACTTAACCTAACTACTATTACAGTATGTTAGTATTGCTGTATTGTTAGGGTTGTGTTGTTGTCAGGACAAGTTGGTTGTACGGTGATGGTGGTTGTGGTGGTGGTTACGGGTGATGATAGTTGTGGTGGTGGTTGCGGGTGATGATAGTTGAGGAGATGGCGGTGATGATGTCTGCGATGCTGGAGATAACTGCGGAAGTGGTGGTTGTTGGAGTGGGGAGGGGGGCGCTGAGCGTCATGGTGGTGGTGTGTAGATAGTGCAGTACTGGGGTGTAAAAGCTACACTACTGGAGTGTAGATAGTACACTACTGGAGTGTAGATAGTACACTACTGGGTCTCTGTGACTGGAGGTCACTAATACCACGGTTACTGAACAGAACGTACAGCTACTTCCACACTGTACAGAAAGTACAGCAGGAATAAATGTGTTACGATAAAGGAAGCAGAGAAGATGGTGGAAACAAAAGAGACGATAAAAAAGGAGCTCAAATAAATTACTGATAATGAAACAATTCCGTGAAGCAATGTGGGAAAGATGGGGAGAAGAGTTTGTGGAGAATATAAATAATATATGAAAAAAAAAAGAATAAGACAGTATTGAATAAAGATGAGACCTTAAAACTTTAAAAAGACAGGACAGAAAGAGATAAAGTGGAATATAAGAGGAGAAGGGTGAAGAAGGAGGAGGAGGAGGAGGAGGAGGAGGTGGGTTGAGGCACATAAAGAAGTAGGAGAGGAGGAGGAGGCGGGTTCAGGTACATAAAGAAGTTAGAGAAGATGAGGAGGAGGAGGAACGTTGAGGTGCATAAAGAAGTGGGAGAAAAGGGAGGCGGTAGAGAAAATAAAGACGTAGGTGGATGCTGATAGGAGGGAGAAGAAGTACATGGCAGTATATGGGAAAACAAAGGGAAACACAGATAGCAGAGGCACTGGAATTCACAATACCGAGTTTGTCTACTGGGAAGAACTATCTACTTCTAACTGAATAAAGAACTATTATGTGTTATCCAGATGTATGAGTCAAGGATAGAAAAACAAAACGAAGAGAAGGAGGAGGAGGAAGAGGAGATAGAGGAGGAAAATAAAAAACAGAAGACAGGTGGGCGGGGCCAGGGAGGTGTTGGTTTTATAATGCTGGGCTGGTCCGCTACACAGTATAGTGTTACTGCACCATCACCTGCCTGGAGAATCCTGCCTTACTCTCACACGCCACACCCTGGCTCACACACACACACTCCTAGTGTTTATACTCTCAAACATGCCACACCCTGGCTCACACATACACTCCTAGTGTTTATGCTCTTAAACACGCCACACCCTGGCTCACACACACACTCCTAGTGTTTATCCCCTCAAACACCACACCCTGGCTCACACACACACACTCCTAGTGTTTATACTCTCAAATACCACACCCTGGCTCACACACACACCCCTAGTGTTTATACTCTCAAACACCACACCCTGGCTCACACACACACTCCTAGTGTTTATACTCTCAAACACCACACCCTGGCTTACATGCATTTCTCGTGTTTCTACTCTCAAAGCCACAAGGAAACCATGCGAGTCACGTGACGAACATAGTTAGTCATGAAAGAGGCCATAGTTCGCAACATGTATTTCCTACTTTGGTTCAAAAAAATAACATTTAAATGGATTTTTGTGGGGATGTGCGTGCATGTGTTACCTCCTTCCTGGGGGTAGCAAGGATACATAATTCTTGGCGCGAGAACTGACAGTTCTGACACAGTTCTGACACAGTTCTGACACTGGTCTGGCACAGCTTCAACACAGCTCTGATACAGCCCTAATATAATAATAATAATAATAATAATAATAATAATAATAATAATAATCAATAATGTATAAAATAAAATCTCATTTAGAAATTAGGTGCATCGTTTTGCTTTCAATACAAGCCTCAAAGGACGTATTTATATTTCTTTATAGAATATATGAGAAATTTCTGACTACGGTAAAAGAATTTCATGGTCGTTCTTCAGTAATAATTTCGACGTCGTGAACGTGAATTCAGTTTCGGCAACTTGACTTACTTTTTTCTTCTTTTACGAGAATTTCAAAGTCTCTTCTCCTCTCTCTTTGTTGGAAAGGATTCGCAAATGCAGCGAAATGTGAGGGCAACGTTTCGCCCCCACAGTGGGTTTTATTGAGTATTAGTGATGTGGAAGAGAATAAAGGTTTTAGTCGGTAAGCCGCACTTAGGAAAAGAACCGTATGACGACGGTTCGGTCCATTATGAACCATCGTCCAGTAACAAGTAATCATGTACTTGACAAAAAGTGCTAGTCGTGTAGTTGACAAAGTACATATCATGTACTTGGCAAAGTACAACAACGGACGCAAATTCGCTAAATGAAAGTCTTACACGGTGTCTTTAATCAAGTATTGTGAATCTCCAAAACTGCTACATCATTTTTTTTTTCTTTTTTTGTCAAATTTCAGTCACACACACACATACACACGAGGAAATGGGAGGCATGGGCGAGGTTGGAGAAAGAGAGTACATAGGTACACTTAAGTCTGGGGAGCACAAGGTAGTCATTGCAGTGATGTATAACCCTCCACAGAACTGCAGGAGGCCAAGAGAGGAATATGAAGAGAGAAACAGAGCAATGGTGGACACACTGGCTGAGGTGGCAAGAAGAGCTCACTCGAGTAGAGCAAAGTTACTGGTTATGGGCGATTTCAACCACAGGGAGATTGATTGGGAACACTTGGAGCCACACGGGGGTCCCGAAACATGGAGAGCCAAGATGATGGATGTGGTACTGGAAAACCTCATGCATTAACATGTTAAGGACAATACCAGAGAGAGAGGGGAGGATGAACCAGCAAGACTGGACCTTGTGTTCACCCTGAGCAGTTCAGACATTGAGGACATCACATATGAGAGGCCCCTAGGAGCTAGTGACCATGTGGTTCTGTGCTTTGAATACATAGTAGAGTTACAAGTGGAGAGGGTAACAGGAGTTGAATGGGAAAAGCCAGACTGTAAAAGGGGGACTAAATAGATTTAAGGAACTTCCTGTAGGAGGTTCAGCGGGACGGAGAACTGGTAGGAAAGTCAGTAAACGAAATGATGGAATACGTAACAACAGAAAGCAAGGAGGCAGAGGAAAGGTTTGTTCCCAAGGGCAACAGAAATAATTGGAAGACCAGAACGAGCCCTTGGTTTACCCGACGGTATAAGGAGGCAAAAACTAAGGGCACTAGAGAATGGAAAAAGTACAGAAGATTAGTCGAAGAGCCAGGAACGAATATGCACAGGTAAGGAGGGAGACCCAGCGACAGTATGAAAATAACATAGTATCTAAAGTCAAGTCTGACCCGAAACTGCTGTATAGCCACATCAGGAGGAAGACAACAGTCAAAGACCAGGTGATCAGGCTGAGGACAGAAGGTGGGGAGCTCACAAGAAACGATCACGAGGTATGTGAGGAGCTCAACAGGAGATTTAAGGAGGTATTTACAGTAGAGACAGGAAGGGCTCTGGGAAGACAGCACAGAGGGGAACATCAACAGGGAATATACCAACAAGTGTTGGATGACATACAAACAACGGAGGAGGAGGTGCAGAAGCTACTAAGTGACCTTGATACCTCAAAGGCGATGGGACCGGACATCTCCCCGTGGGTCCTTAGAGAAAGAGTTGAGACGCTGTGCATGCCACTAACCACAATCTTCAATACATCCCTTGAAATTGGGCAACTACCTGAGGTATGGAAGACAGCAAATGTAGTCCCCATTTTTAAGAAAGGAGACAGAAACGAGGTACTAAACTACAGACCAGTGTCTCTGACGTGTATAGTATGCAAAGTCATGGAGAAGATTATCAGGAGAGTGGTGGAGCACCTGGAACGGAACAAGATTATATACGACAACCAGCACGGATTCATGGAAGGCAAATCCTGTGTCACAAACCTTCTGGAGTTTTATGACAAGGTAACAGAAGCAAGACACGAGGGAGGGTTGATTGCATTTTCCTGGACTGCAGGAAGGCCTTCGACACAGTTCCTCACAAGAAATTAGTGCAGAAGCTGGAGGATCAGGCACGCATAACAGGAAGGGCACTGCAATGGATCATAGAATACCTGACAGGGAGGCAACAACGAGTCATGGTACGTGAAGAGGTGCCACAGTGGGCGCCTGTGACGAGCGGGGTCCCACAGGGGGCAGTCCAAGAACCGGTACTATTTTTGATATATGTGAATCGTTCAAGACACTGTACACTGTGTACGTTAGGCCCATACTGGAGTATGCAGCACCAGTTTAGAACCCACACCTGGTCAAGCACGTCAAGAAGTTAGAGAAAGTACAGAGGTTTGCAACACGGCTAGTTCCGGAGCTCAAGGAAATGTCCTACAAAGAAAGGTTGAGGGAAATCGGACTGACGACACTGGAGGACAGGAGGGTCAGGGGAGACATGATAACGACGTATAAAATACTGCGTGGAATAGATAAGGTGGACAGAGACAGGATGTTCCAGAGAGGGGACACCAGAAACAAGGGGTCACAATTGGAAGCTGAAGACTCAGACGAGTCACAGGGATGTTAGGAAGTATTTCTTCAGTCATAGAGTCGTCAGGAAGTGGAATAGCCTAGCAAGTGATGTAGTGGAGGCAGAAACCATACATAGCTTTAAGACGAGGTATGACATAGCTCAGGAAGCAGAGAGAGAGAGGACCTTGTAGCGATCAGTGAAGAGGCGGGGCCAGGAGCTGACTCTCGACCCCTGCAAGCACAATTAGGTGAGTACACACACACACACAGTCTAGAGTGATGCAGTGGAGGCAGGATCTATACATAGCTTTTAGAAGAGACATGATAAAGCTCATGGAGCAGGGAGAGGGAGTGGACCTAATAGCAGCCAGTGAAGAGGCGGGGCCAGGAGCTATGACTCGACCCCTGCAGTCACAATTAGGTGAGTACAATTAGTTAAGTTCACATACTCACATTTCTTCTAGTTTGTAATGTCTCTTAATTCCAGACATTTAAAAATGAAACGCGTTGACAAATAAGTGTTTGTAGGAGGAGAGAGGAACATGGGCAAGTTACAAGTAGAAAATAAAGTAAGCAACACACATAAGTTACACGCATTCTGAAGAAGAAGAAGAAGAAGAAGAGGAAGGAGAAGAAGAAGAAGACAACGACAGACAGACAGACGGACAGATAGACACGCAGAGAGTGGAGAGAATTCAAACACTGAAAAGAAACTGTGGAGGGAGCACAAACAGTGCATGAGAGTCGTATGGCTTTTAGCGTTGAAGGTTAGCGAGGTCCAGTTACACCACCACCACCCATCACCACCCACTACCATCATCACCCACTACCACCATCAATCACCACCACCACCCATCACCACCTACCACCATCACCACCCACTACCATCACCACTCACTATCACCACCCACTACCACAATCACCCATTACCACCTACCACAATCACCACCCACTACCTTCATCACCCACTACCACCATTACCACCCACCACCACCAACCATCGATAACACCAACACCCGTCACCATCACCCAGTACCCATCACCACCAATCACCATCACCCATCACCACCCATCACCACCACCACCCATCACCATCATCCATCACCAATCACCACCACCAGCCATCCCTATCCACCACTCATCACCACCCATCCCAATCCACCACCCATCACCACAACCGCCCATCTCCACCACCCATCACCACCACCACCAAATTCTACAACCACCCACCACTCTTACCACCACAGCAAACTCTATTCACCCACTACCACCACCCATCACCATCACCACCCACCACTCCTACCACCACAACAACCTCTATCCACTCATCACCACCAAAACCACCCATCACTACCACCCACCACCACCATCCATCAGCACTTACCACCACCCATCACCACCATCCATCAGCACTCACCACCACCCATCACCCACCGATCACCACCACCCACCACTACCAGCACCCATCCCATCACCACCACCAAATTCTACCACCACAACTATATCCACCCACTACCACCACCAATCACCACCACCACCCATCCCAATCCACGACCCATCACCACCACCACTCATCACCACCACCCATCCCAATCCACCACAAATCACCACCACCACTCATCCCCATCCACCACCCATCACCATCACCCACCACTCTTGCCACAGCAACAACCTCTGTCCACCCATCACCACCCATCACCACCACCCATCACCCACCACCTATAGCCACCACCCACCACTACCGCCATCCATCCCCACCAACATTCACCACCACCAAATTCAACCACCACTCACCACTCTTACCACCACAAGAAACTCTATCCACCCACTACCACCACCCATCACCGCCGTCCATCAGCATTCACCACCACCCATCACCAACCACCTATCACCACCACCCATCATCACTACCAATCACCACCTATCACTACCACCCACCACCACCACCACCCCCATCACTACCACCCACCACCCATCACCATCCATCAGCACTCACCACCACCCATCACCCACCATCTATCACCACCAATCATCACCACTATCCATCACCACCCATCCCCATCCCCCACCCATCACCACCACCACCAAATTCTACCACCACCCACCACCACCACCACCACCCATCACCACTATCCATCAGCACTCACCACCACCCATCACCACCACCACTCATCTCCACCACCCATCCCAATCCACCGCCCATCACCACCACCCATCCCCATCCACCACCCATCAACACCACCACCACCAAATTCTACCACCACAGCAAACTCTATCCACCCATCACCCTCACCCAATAATTTTACCACCACAACAACCTCTATGCACTGATCATCACCACCACCCATCACCACCATCCATCAGCACTCACCATCACTCATCACCCACCTATAGCCACCACCCACCACTACCACCACCCATCCCCATCCACCACCACCACCCATCCCCATCCACCACCACCACCAAATTCTACAACCACCCACCACTTTTACCACCACAACTAACTCTGTCCAGCCACTACCACCACCCATCACCATCACCTACCATTCTTACCACCATAACAGCCTCTAACCACTCATCATCACCACCACCATTCATCACCCATCACCACCTCCACCCATTACCACCATCTAGCAGCACTCACCACCACCCATCACCACCACCCATCACCACCACCACCCACCACTACCACCACCCATCACCATCACCTACCATTCTTACCACCATAACAGCCTCTAACCACTCATCATCACCACCACCATTCATCACCCATCACCACCTCCACCCATTACCACCATCTAGCAGCACTCACCACCACCCATCACCACAACCCATCACCACCACCACCCACCACTACCACCACCCATCACCACCCACCACCACTACCCATCGCCACCACCACTCATCACCCGTCACCACCACCCGTCACCACCACCCATCACCAACACCCACCGCCACCACTCTCACCACTACAACAACCTCTATACACCCCTACCAACCTCATCCTCCCCCACCAATAACCACCACCAGCTACCCTATCTTCCCCACCCCACCCAAACGTAGACATGACCAAACCTCGTTTATCATTTCCAGTTATAAATAGGACATAGTTTCGTTCTAGCAGCAACGGACGGATCAATATACCTGGAGGAGAGTCTAGCAAATACTAGTCTTATTTTTTTCGCATTTCTAGTTTGCTTCAACTGTTTTTGGCAGCTTTTAGATGTTGAGTTGTTGGTCACCCCTCTTAGTACTGTGCGGCTGTGTGTATAAATTACTAAGAACGTGCCTTTATTAGCTTGATACTGTAAAATTGTGGGCATTTTATGGCGATGTGAGTGCTGGGGATTTGTTGTAAGCAGACAAGTGTGTGTAAAGAAACGCTTCGCTCGGTTCTAGGCGAAACGTTGTCTATAATGTACGCTGTTTCCGTGTAACACAGAGAGCATATTAGTGTTTATAAACTGTACTTGACATTTTGGTGATAAGGAGGTTAAGTGTGTTTTTTTTCGGCTGATTACACGCGATATATCGACCCAAACGTAGTTGATGAGTTGATTATTTTGAATAGTGCTTGCGCTCTCTGGCTGAAAAGCATTTGTTTTGTTGGCTAAATTAAGTCAGGTGTCTGGCGGAATGAAATGGCGGAGTTAAGCTAGATTAAGTGTTTTGCGTGAGGAAGAATACATTCTCTATGTTGGGTTGTTATGTTGGCAAATCTGATGAAAGCTCACCCGTAATGCTGACAGTGAGCAACTTAATACACAGCTGACAGCAGTGTGGGTGTATATGCAACGTATTGTAAGCCGCGGGGGGCATCAACAATGCTAGTGTTGCTCGTTCATCCAGTGCCCTGAATGGAGAGTACGTATGGATTGTGCTGCTGGTTCAGGTCCCAATCCTCAGGGGACGGGTCCGTGATGCCAGTGAGGTCGGAGGGTCCCTAAATAATATTCATTCAGGGCCGGTGCTGGTGCTGGTAAGGGTGTAGAACTGTGTTGGTCATACATGTTGAGTGCTACGAGGGAGAAGCAAGTGGAACAGGAATCAATACACACATACGTGTATAATATCGAATAGGTAAGTACAACATACGCGTTCGTGTTTACACGTAATGTTCTATCGATATTAGTATCAATAAATTAATGGGCTGCCTTCGTATCGGATTCCATTAGAATCCTGTGTTTACAGTAAATAACTTTATTATTAGTAAGGCAGGTCCATGGTAATTGCTGACTACAGGTCGTATATTTACATTAGGTCTATGAAATCAGTTGTTGTAAGCTCGCTGGAGCCTTGAAGTGGATACGTATGTTAATCTGAAAGGATTAATTTGATATAGTCTGATAAAGTTGCAGGTGGAATTATCTTTCATGTAGCTGAATAAGACTTATGTGCAACTGTTGGGTATTTTTAATGTGGAGACGTTTCGCCCACCAGTGGCTCTATCAAGCCATTTTTTCATCAAGGCACCGTTTATTCTCTATACTGGATTGATAAAGCCAGTAGATGGTGAAACGTCTTCAATCCATTGTCTGTTCTCTTTACTGGATTGATAAAGCCAGGGGTTGGCGAAACGTCTCCTCAATGAAGATAACCCATGTGTTCCACATGTGATCTGCTCGTCGTCTTGTATACTACTGATATGATTCTTTTTCTCCTGTGTTTTTTTTTCGGGGTGGTACGTTTTCAGGGGCACAAAGCTTCCCCCATCACAAGGTCCTGATGATAAAAATATATAATAGCGTGAGACCTTAGTCTGGCCAGTTAACACATCAAAGTAAGCAGATCTATCGTTTCATGCTCCCTTTTAAGACATTTTAAAACCCTCTTCTCTGCAAAATGGGTCACTTTGACGACGTGGTTATGTGTGAGAGTTTGTGGCCAGGGGTGTGACCCCGCTCTCCGGGTGTTACGCTACTCTTCCCACAGGGTAGCTGCCTGACTAAGAACTCAGCATCTCTTTAGTCAGCATAAACAGTGGAGATATTTACCCTTTCGTATAAAATTATGCTGACTTAAGGCCTGTGAGTTCGAAGGAATTATGGCTATGGTTTGAGGATTGCGAATGATAGATTTTAAATTATTCTGATTTCCTTTTAATGATGATTAACTTACCTTAACGGTTATACAGCCACAGTGGCATATAACTGATAATGACGGCAGCAAATTGTTAAGATATCAGAAAACTATTCATGCTGTTAATAAAAAAAATTTTTAATGCTTTTTAAGTGGTACAAATCAACAACAGTAGAAAATGTAGTCAATCACTAATTTTTATACTTATTTTTTGTTAAAATAATCCCAGTTGAGCTAAATTAATTACTATCACTGAGGTCATATCTAAAGGGGATTATATCTGGCTACACGAGTGTAACGTCATCATATATATATATATATATATATATATATATATATATATATATATATATATATATATATATATATATATATATATATATATATATATATGAGAAGCTGGACATAATGAAAAAAAATATATATTCAGCTTTAGAGCACTGTTGGTGAATGGCTGTTAATCCAAGGAATATTAGCTACCCAGCAAATCCTTGGATTAAAACTGATTACCTCCCATTCCCCCGACGCTGTATGACCCCTACAGGTTTAGCGTTTCCCCCCAATATTACTTTCAGACGCCGGCATGACTTTAACAGCAGGCAGAGAGCCCATTTCATAATATATAAGGTCATAAATTACACCACACGGAAAACACTAAGCAATTTCCGCTTGAAATTACAGACAAATGTAAACCTGACTCATAAATTAGTATGTTAAACTCAGGAAGCATTTAAATAAGGTTTATTTACTTAAAATTATTCTTACACCTGTTACCTCTAGTCACCTAGCAGTAAATAGGTACCTGAGTGTTAGCCTGATGTCATGGTCTTTGTAATGGCCTGAGCTACGATATATATATATATATATATATATATATATATATATATATATATATATATATATATATATATATATATATATATATATATATATATATATATATATATATATATATATATATATATATATATATATATATATATATATATTATTAACAAAAAGCATATAAAGGATAATGGTGGACACTTGCCAATTTTGAAACATATCTCAGTTGTGGGCAAGAAGGCAAAACTGGAAATTAAGTCTGTATATTTAATTTGATCTCCATCTGGAATCCTATTCGGCAATATGTTCATAGGCAGTAAAGGCAGCATATATAAGAACAGCAGCTCGCATCTAAACCATAATAAGCAAGAAGTGTTGCAGTAGGCCTACTAGGGCATGATGGAACAGAGAACACATGCATACGCACACGCGCGCACAAACACACACACACACACACACACACACACACACACACACACACACACACACACACACACACACACACACACACACATACAAACACACACACACATTTTTATATCAGTTTCAAGCTTTCACTTCTCACCATTTCTCCTCCATTATTTTGTAGCTCGCCTTCAGTATTTTCTGTTCCTCCCTTCTTAATTAGCCCCACATGCGTAACTGTACCCTAGCAACCACACCTCTCTGTGCTGCTGTAGCACACACTAATGTGTCTTCTGTGTCCCCCCCCAGATGCAGTACATGGCTCATGTTGAGTACGACAACGGGGAGGCTATGGCCTTGCCTCAGCTCAACATCTCCAACAAGGGTCTGGTCCCCGTCCGCCCAGACACCTTCAGGTAGGTCTTCTGTGTGGTTACTTTCTATCTCTCTCTCTCTCTCTCTCTCTCTCTCTCTCTAATATATATATATATATATATATATATATATATATATATATATATATATATATATATATATATATATATATATATATATATATATTTATATATATATTTATATATATATATATTTATATATATATGAGTTCTCTTTCATGGTTGCCCCAGTTCCCGATGGTTCCTGTTCTGTAGGTTTTAATGTAAGCTTGGTTCGGTTACTGGCTGGGTGCTATTTCATGCTGGGTTGAAATGTGTTCTTGGTTCTACTAATCCATTGTGAATTCTAACTGGGGGATCCTGGTTTTGTGTAGTGTATCCTCTTGAGTTCTCAGTTCTCTTCTGTGGTTCTCAACACACGAATGACTGGACTTTGAAATCTCATTTTTATACATAAATGTTTTGGACAGAATTGTATTAATGATAATAATGGTAATAATAACAAAGATTAAGAACATGGCAACGTTCATGAATTGAAAAAATAATAATAAATGATACTGTACTGTAAAAATAAACGAAAGTTTGCAAATAAAAATTAGAAATAGATGGAAGGTATAGACGAAACTGAGAAAAAAATATATTTCTTTTTTGCATAATACAAAGGAAATAATAGTTGTGTGGTCTAAGACTGACACTTTTTCTGACTTGGCGCAATGTCAAGAGAGCGACACTGCAACACTAAAATAAATTGAATGGCCGGGTGAGAAGCTGGCTAGAGTCTAATGGAGGAAATTTAGAGCAATAACTACAATAGAAGCAGAAAGGTGAATAGGATGAAATAGGCGAGAGAGAGAGAGAGAGACAGACAGACATACAGACAGACAGACAGACAGACAGTGGTAAAAGTGTACAGTTTGATTTGGATGATCAAGATGATGTGGCATGCTGAACACACGCCAACATTCTCTCTCTCTCTCTCTCTCTCTCTCTCTCTCTCTCTCTCTCTCTCTCTCTCTCTCTCTCTCTCTCTCTCTCTCTCTCTCTCTCTCTCTCTCTTACACAGGGTTTGACGAGGTTAAGGATCCCTAGCTTTATTAACAAGCTATTTACAGGTTAAGGATTCCTAACTTTATTGGCAAGCTAAGAGCTGTTACCTACATCAACTCATTTGAAAGCATTTTTATTGTTATGAGACATACAAGTAGGGAACAGGATGAAGTTGGAGCCATCTGTGGGCCAGCATTTTCATTTGAACAACTGACTTTATCTCGTTGACATCATTATGCTGTACGAATGTGTTCCATACTCTAGTCATCCTGGGTATGTATGATCTCAGATGGAGTGATGTTCTGGAGAAGGGTACAGCCAGAGTGAAGTTGCTGCTTTCTGCCCGTCTTGTAGCATAAAAGCTTGTTTCACGCTGTCCTCGAAGTGGATCCAAGTGTGGTATTTTGACAATATTGGCCTTGTACATAACAGTAAGGCCACCCACATCCCTCCTATGTTGAAGGCTCTGCTGAAATGACAGATCTATCCAGGATGGGTCCAGGCGAGAGATGAGACGTCTTGCTCTGTTCTCTACTCTGTCAAGCAGTCGCAGATGAGAGGGGGCAGGCAAACCAAGAAAGTGGAGCATACTCAAGGTGTGAACGTACTTGTGCCTCGTATAGGATCTTGCAACCCCTACTGTCAAGCAGATGCGAGATACGGCGAAGTGCTGTAAGCTTCCTGGCTGCCTTGTTTGCAAGATTTACAACATGGTTCTTCATGGTCAGTTTGGAGTCAGATTTCTCCCCAAAGATGTCAACTTCTCCAGGTGCCAACACCCTCCCATTCATCCTTACTACTGCACCAGCATTACCATCATGATGCCTAGAGACCATTATCATTTGCGTTTTCTCAGGTGCAAATCTCTCTCTCTCTCTCTCTCTCTCTCTCTCTCTCTCTCTCTCTGCTTTTCTTGTCTCTTCGTAGTTTTCTTTCTCTATTTTCTTTATTTTCCTTGTTTTCTTACTTGTTTACTTTTTCATTGATTTGTGACTTGACAATGTTGTCATCTATCAGGGTCGTCACTGGACAATGCTGTGATCTAACAAGGCCGTCACTGGACAATGTTGTGATCTGACAGGGTCGTCATTGGACAATGCTGTGATCTAACAGGGCTGTCACTTGACAATGTGAACAGGGCTGTGTCACTTGACAATGTGATCTAACAGGGCTGTCACTTGACAATGGGATCAAAAAGGGCTGTCACTTGATGTGATCTAACAGGGTCGTCACTGGACAATGTTGTGACCTAACAGTGCTGTCACCCACTCTCTTAAGACTGGGTGATTTTTCAGCTTTCACTTACCTTTTGACCAGCGAGAAAGAAAACAGCATCATGTTGACCAAAGTAAAGAATGTGTTCTTGTGCGGATAAGAAACATGAATATAAAAGGAACACTAATGAATCCTGTATAATGTTCTCGAATCACGAAAGAAATCTAAACTTGTCTCCTGGTTACTTTATACGTGACAAGATAATGGTTGACCTCTTGTGTGTGTGTGTGTGTGTGTGTGTGTGTGTGTGTGTGTGTGTGTGTGTGTGTGTGTGTGTGTGTGTGTGTTTTGGTGTGTGTCGTATTACACAGCATCGTATCCAGCTTAGTTTTATGAGTAAGCGTTCCAACTCCTTCCTCCACACCCTGAAGTGAGCTTCGTCCTCTTGCCTCACTAGTCTCGCTGCTACTCTAAAAATCCATTAACAGAACAAACGGCTCTTCTTTTTTACACCCCTACCTTTCTCTTTTTCCCCATATACTACCACAGTTTATTTCCTTTAATCTAAACACTTGAATTTCAATTTCTATGGCTTCCTTTGCTGTCCCGTTCTGTCCTTCCCATTATTTTTTTTTCTTATAGTAATTTCTGACATAAATGTTTCCTGGTCAACTCTACAGCTAAATTCCCATAGAATTTCTACATCTGTCTCGTTCTCTTTCAATTAAGTATTCAGTTATGTATTAACCAGTGTATTAAATATTAAGAAATGTATTTAACATTAAGAATTGTATTAATCATCAACATAACAAATGTATTAACCATTCGAATGGTTAAAAGAAATGCATTAACCAATTCAATGGTTAATAAACAAGTTTATTAACCTTTACAAATGCCTAAAGCATTTCAAGCATAATCTCACACATCCCGGCTGCTTTCCTCACTTTCAACTTACTGTATCACTCACTCTCTTTATACTCACTATACCTACTCTTGCCCTGTGCAAAAAGAAAAAAATCAATAGCTTCATCATTGGAAAATTTCTCAAAATATTTTCCCAAGTCTTTGGCCACCTCGCCCAACACCTCACCACGTACATACTGGTAACGGATAAATTTAGTTTTTTCTCGTCTTATTTATCTCTCTTCTCTATTGTTTTAATTCTTAGTAAAATCTGCTGTAGTTACAATGATAACTGTAGTGATTTATAAAGTAATGGGAGTTGATATCTCCGGCTGCGTGTCAATTATTTGGGGTGTAATGTATTGCGCCACAGGATGAGTGGCGCTGCACGATCAGTTCGCCTCTCCAGGTCAAAACAAGAAAAAAAAGAAAAAAGAAAAACTTATGCTTCGTGTATATATATATATATATATATATATATATATATATATATATATATATATATATATATATATATATATATATATATATATATATGTCGTGCCGAATATGTAAAACTGGTCAATTAGCAAGAACTCATTTAAATTTAAGTCCTTTCTAAAATTTTCTCTTATACGTTTGAAGATATATTTTTTTCATTAATGTTAATGTAAAAATTTATAATTTTGCACCAAAAGAACCTTAGAAAACTTACCTAACCTTATTATAACTAGAACAATTTATTTTAGCATAATCCAACTAAATATACTTTAGATTTGTTTACAATAATTTAATACTAAACAAACACAGTGAAATATATTTTTTTCGTTGGATTCAGAATGATTTTGGGGAAATTATTGCATACACAAATTTTCACTTGTCCTATATGGCAAGATGAACGTTGCTGTTTAAGCCAAGATCGCAAGTTCTGCCTATTCGGCGCGACATTTTATATATATATATATATATATATATATATATATATATATATATATATATATATATATATATATATATATATATATATATATATATATATATATTTGATTATTTCGTGTTATAGATGCATCAGTTGCGTCTTTCCTATTTTAAGCTCTGTTAATATCTCCCCCCCCCCCTCCGTTTGCTGCACTATTTTTTACCTTTTGTTACAAACACTGAACTTATGCTGTAGCAGGGAAATACTGGCTTAGTCGTTGTCCATCTTATATATTTCACTTCAGGGGAAATAAGCACTAAGTCTTTTTTTCCAGGTTTTTTTTATCTAGTTTGAACATAAGAAATAACAAAAAAAGGCACAATACCGTGACTGGTATTGCCCTGATTAGCTCTTTTGATTCTTTTCGTCAGTTTCACTCCCGTAATCTTCCTGACTTGTCCACTTTTCGTGGCGCTCTCCTTCCTGCTCTTGTTAGTCTGTTTTCCAAGAATCACCACCTTCCGCGCCGTTATCAACTTGCCCTTTCTTCTCTTAAATCTAACACTAACATTGTCATACTATCTTCTGACAAAGGTAATTCGGTAGTTATCCTTGATCGCGAGGATTACCTCCGTAAAGCTGATGTCTTGCTCTCTGACTCACGTACCTACACTCCTCTCGTTTCCAACCCTCTTGATCGCATCAAGAGAACTTTCAACAAGAAACTAAGGACTCTCTCTGACCTCTGTCCTCCTGACTTTGACCTTGTTCACAGGTTTTGTGTCATTTGTCCCTCTCTTCCCTATTTCTATGGCCTTATCATATCCTCTAGAGGTTCTGTCTCTTATTCTCTTGCTTCTTGTCTGGCCAAAACCCTCACTCCCTTTCTTGGTACTTTTTCTCCTGCTCACCTCCGTCACTCTCAAGACTTCATTGAACGGGTTCGCTCTCTCCCGACCTGTAAGATGCTTAATCTTGACGTTGAGTCCCTCTTCACCAATGTCCCTCTTGATGATGTCCTTGATTTTCTTAGAGAGAAGGCCAATGAAGGATTTCTTCATCTCCCTATCCCCACTGATGTCTTTCTTGATCTTATCCGCCTCTGTGTGGACTCTAATTCCTTTTCCTTCCAAGGGAAATATTATTCTCAAACCTTCGGTGTCGCTATGGGCTCTCCTCTCTCTCCTGTCCTTGCTAATCTTTACATGGAATACTTCGAGACTGTTCTTCTTCCTACCATCAATGTGCGACCTTCACTCTGGCTCCGCTATGTGGATGACGTCTTTGCTCTGTGGCCTCATGACTCCAGTCTCTTCCAACCTTTTATTGAAGCTCTTAATAATCTTTCCCCTTCCATTAAGTTTAAAGCTGAATGAGAATCTAATTCCTTGCTTAATTTCCTTGATGTCCATGCCCACCGCTCAAATATAGGTTTTACCGTTTCCGTTTACCGCAAACCTATGCACAGTGGCATGTACATTCACTACTTTTCCTATCATGCTTCCCCTGTCAAGAAAAGTGTTCTTATCTCCCTCTTTCTCTGTGCCCTCCGCATCTGTGATCCTCAGTTCCTTCCAGCAGAAATTTCCACTCTTCATAATTCGTTTTCCCGTCTTGGCTACCCTTCCCATTTCATAGACTCTGCCCTCTCACGTGCTAAACGTAATTTCTTCTCTCCCAAACTCTCTACTCATGGGAACTTTTCTGTCCTCTGCATTCCCTACATTTCCGGTCTTTCTAATCTCAACAATTCTCTCCGTTCCTTAGACATCAAACTTACTTTCCGCCAGACTAACACTCTTCGCACTAATCTCCTTCATACCTCTTCCCTCTACAGATGTTCCTGGTGCCTACTCTATTTCTTGCTCCTCCTGTCCTCTTCAATACTTTGGAGAAACTAGCCGATCTCTTTCTGACAGACTTAAGGAGCACAAAAATAGTGTTAGGCTTGCCGACACTAACAATGCTCTTTTCTGTCACGTCAGAGATCACAGCCATCCTATTGACTGGTCTTCCTAAAACTGTCTTCCTTACTTCCAACTTTAACAGTCGCCGTCTGGTTGAATCCTCCCTAATACACAACTTTCCTTGTATGAATCTTAGTCCTGGCTTCGTCTCTGTAGATGCCTTCCTCTCCCACTACATTATAAAATGCTTCAAACTTTAGAACACCCGTGACTTAACCTGATTCCTCCTTTTTTCTTTTCTCCCTCTTTCCCTTTCCTCTTTCTTTTTTTCTCTTCTGGGTTGTCTTTCTTCTGTCTTGTGTTTCTGTTCCTTCATTATTTATTTCATTATTTCCCCTTCCCCTCACCTCTGTGTTCTTGCTCTCCCTCTGTGGGCACCTAGCTCCCTTGCAGTGCTCCCCTTTCTTTGTATTTGACTGGCTCCTTCTCCTTATTTCCCCATTACTACTTCCATCTCCGCCACTACTACTACTGCTACCACTACCTCTTCCTGCCTATATATACCCGTCCTGCTCTACTTCTCGTTAGTGTGACTTTGTAAATGGTCCAAGCCGGACCGAAACGTCGTCGTAAACTCCTCTCTTCTATGTGCGAGTTATTTGTGTATTGAACATAAGAAAGGAGGAACACTGCAGCAGGCCTGTTGGACCATATAGGCAGGTCCTTCACAAATCCATCCCACTAATAGAATATTTGCCCTCATAAGAACATAAGAAGGAACACTACAACAGGCCTACTGGTCTATGCGAGGCAGCTCCAATTCTCCCACTGGCTTAAGCCAATGCCTTGACCTAGCGAGGTCAGACACGTCACTAAGGGGGGAGCACTGCATCCGACCTAGTAGCACAAGCTAGTCAGGTCCAACTCACACCCACCCACACCCACTCATGTATTTATCCAACCTATTTTTAAAACTACACAACGTCTTAGCGTCTATGGCGGTACTCGGGAGCTTGTTCCATTCATCCACAACTCGATTAGCAAACTAGTGCTTTCCTATATCCTTCCTGAATCTGAATTTTTCCAATTTAAAGCCATTGCTGGGAGTCCTGTCTGTTAGATATTTTTAGCACGCTATTTACATCCCCTTTATTAATTCCTATTTTCCATTTATACACCTCAATCATATCCCCCCTAATTCTACGCCTTTCTAGAGAGTGCAGATTCAGGGCCCTCAGTCTATCCTCATAGGGAAGATTTCTGATACATGGGATCAACTTTGTCATCCTCCTTTGTACGTTTTCCACTGCATTTATATCCATTCTGTAATATGGTGACCAGAACTGTGCAGCATAAGCTGAATGATATATATAGAGCTGAAGAGCAACGTGAGGACTTCTATTATTTATTCTTCTTGCTATGAAGCCAAGGATTCTGTTAGCTTTATTGCGAACACTAATGCACCGCTGTCTTGGTTTTAGATTACTGCTAACCAGAACTCCTAAATCCTTTTTGCAATCCGTAATATAAGATCTACATTAGTTTATATGTGGCATGGTTATTTTCTGTCCAACATTTAGAACCTTGCATTTATCTATATTAAACTGCATCTGCCACTTCTCCGACCACTGCATCAGTCTATTCAAATCATCCTGGAGTGCTCTAATGTCCTCATTAGAATGAATTGGGCGGCAAATTTATTTATGTCGCTATTTATTCCCTCATCTATGTCGTTTATGTAGACTGTGAACAACAAGGGGCCCAACACTGACCCCTGTGGAACACCGCTTGTGACGTGCCCCCTTCTGATTTCTCCCCATTTATGCAAACTCTCTGCTGCTTATTCGTCAACCATGCCTCAATCCAGAAAAAAAAATTTCTCCTCCTATTCCGTGCGCCTAAGTTTCCTCAGTAATTGCCTCTGATATGGAACTCGATCGAAAGCCTTATTGAAGCCCATATACACAATATCATAGTCAATACCATGATCTACCTTCTCAAATACCTTAGTGAAGAAAGTTAGTAAATTCGTAAGACAGGAACGCCCTAAGCTTAGTAAAACCGTGTTGAGATTCATTAATCACTTTATGCCTGTCAAGATGGCTACGAATTGCTTCGGCAATTATTGATTCCATAAATTTTCCCACTATGGAGGTAAGATTTATTGGTCTATAGTTCGAAGCTAAGGACCTGCCACCTGCCTTGTAAGTGGGTATTACATGTGCCATTTTCCACTTATCAGGCACTTTGCTAGTTCGCAGTGATATATTGAAAAGATTAGCCAAAGGTTTGCTAAGTTCCTCTTTACATTCCTTTAACACTTTTGCAAAGAGTTCATCAGGACCTGGAGATTTGTTAGGTTTTAATTTCTCTATTTGTCTGAGGACCATGTCACTAGTTACTGCAATCGTGCATAGTTTATTATCGTCCTGTTCTACATAATCTATTATTTCTGGAATTTCGCTAGTATTTTCCTGGGTAAAAACAGAGATTAAGTAAGTATTGAAAATTTCACACACATCCTTGTCACCTTCAGTGATCTGACCTGAGCTACTCTTAAGTGGGCCTATCTTATTTCTAATCTTACTCTGTATACCTGAAAGAACCCTTTTGGGTTAGTCTTCGAATCCCTTGCAACCTTAGCCTCATAATCCCTTTTTGCTTTTCTTATTCCTTTTTTTTATTTCTCTCTTTAATTGAATATATTGATTTCTTAACTGTCCATCCCCTCTTTTGTTACGCTTATATATGCGCCTCACTTTTGACCAATGAGATGTTTTAATCTATTGTTCAGTCATTTGGGATTTTTGTTAGATCTAATTTCCCTACTCGGAACAAAAGTTGTCTGGGCAGCTAGAACTATGCTCTGAAAAACGTCATATTGGCAACCAACATCACCTACCTGATCCATAGTCAGGACATCCCAATTTAGCCTACCCAGGTAATTTCTCAGTCCCATGAAACCAGCCAGGTGAAAGTCTGGGACAGAGATTTGATTGCAGTTATCCGGGTAACTCCATGTTCTATTGAAACTAAGTGATTTGTGATCACTTTCCCCAAACTCATCATTAACCTCAAGATTATTAACTAGTGATTCTTTGTTGGCAAGAACCAAGTCAAGTAGATTATTTCCTCTAGTTGGTTCTGTCACAAACTGTTTTAAAAAGCAATCCTGAACTAAGTTTTCTCGTACTTAGTAACTGGGTTAGATATTAACTACGTTAGACAATTAGTCTAGAAGAAAGCACCTAGGGTGTACCAAGGTTCAATTAACACCGACTTTTGACACTTACTTTTGATCTTTATTTAATTTGATTACTAATTCTCTTTACGTACTCAGTAATTAGGTTAAAATCCCATACTGATAGGGAGGTTATGTGACACTTTGTGATACTTCACATACCATGAATATTAAAGCACATAATTGTATGTTTACGTTCTTATAAATAATTAAATAACCATAATCCAAACAATCCATCAATATTGACAGTCTTGTACAGAAAGGAAAACTATTTAGTTGCTTTCGAGAAACAACAGTCTCTTACAGGGATTACTTAAGCTAGCAATCTCTCAAACTAATAGTCAATAGTCTCGTGCAAGAGACTTTAAAATCTATAGAAAAGCAACTATGTAATCGAGTGCTAAAGAGGACTATGCACTCAGGGTTGAGAACCTGAACCTACTGCTGGTGTCAGCGACCAGTAACTCTCACTCAGGGTTGAGAACCTGAACCTACTACTGGTGTCAGCGACCAGTAACACTCACGTCAGGTTTGTCACGACACAAAAACTTGGAATCCAGCCGGCAGCATAACTAGCGGCCGGTCTTTTAACTAGTGATTCCATCCTCTTTCATTATTAACTAGTTTTCTACTTTTCCTATTTATATATATATATATATATATATATATATATATATATATATATATATATATATATATATATATATATATATATATATATATATATATATATATATATATATATATATATATATATATATATATATATATATATATATATATATATATATATATATATATATATATATATATATATATATATATATATATATATATATATATATATATATATATATATATATATATATATATATATATATATATATATATATATATATATATATATATATATATATATATATATATATATATATATATATATATATATAATATATATATATATATATATATATATAATATATATATATATATATATATATATATATATATATATATATATATATATATATATATATATATATATATATATATATATATATATATATATATATATATATATATATATATATATATATATATATATATATATATATATATATATATATATATATATATAAATATATATATATATATATAAATATATATATATATATATATAATATATATATATATATATATATATATAATATATATATATATATATATATATATATATATATATATATAATATATATATATATATATATATAATATATATTATATATATATATATATATATATATATATATATATATATATATATATATATATATATATATATATATATATATATATATATAATATATATATAATATATATATATATATATATATATATATATATATATATATAATGTCGTGCCGAATATGTAAAACTGGTCAATTAGCAAGAACTCATTTAAAATTAAGTCCTTTCTAAAATTTTCTCTTATACGTTTAAAGATATATTTTTTTCATTAATGATAATGTAAAAATTTTTAATTTTGCACCAAAAGAATCTTAGAAAACTTACCTAACCTTATTATAACAAGCGCAATTTATTTTAGCCTAATCCTACTAAATACATTTTAAATACGTTTACGGTAATTTAATACTAAACAAACACAATGAAATATATTTTTTTCGTAATGTTTAGAATGATTTTTGCGAAATTATTGCATACACAAATTTTCACTTGTCCTATATGGCAAGATGAGCCTTGCTATTTAAGCCAAGATCGCAAGTTCTGCCTATTCGGCACGACATATATATATATATATATATATATATATATATATATATATATATATATATATATATATATATATATATATAGGTAGTAGGTTGGTAGACAGCAACCGCCCAGGGAGGTACTACCGTCCTGCCAAGTGAGTGTAAAACAGAAGCCTGTAATTGGTTTACATGATGGTAGGATTGCTGGTGTCTTTTTTTTTTCTGTCTCATTAACATGCAAGATTTCAGGTACGTCTTGCTACTTCTACTTACACTTAGGTCACACTACACATACATGTACAAGTATATATATATACACACCCCTCTGGGTTTTCTTCTATTTTCTTTCTAGTTCTTGTTCTTGTTTATTTCCTCTTATCTCCATGGGGAAGTGGAACAGAATTCTTCCTCCGTAAGCCATGCGTGTTGTAAGAGGCGACTAAAATGCCGGGAGCAAGGGGCTAGTAACCCCTTCTCCTGTATATATTACTAAATGTAAAAGGAGAAACTTTCGTTTTTTCTTTTGAGCCACTCTGCCTCGGTGGGATACTGCCGGTGTGTTGCAAGATATATATATATATATATATATATATATATATATATATATATATATATATATATATATATATATATATATATATATATATATATATATATAAAGAGCAATATCCTAGTATGATGATACATGTTGCGTCAGATAATATTAAGTCGGAAATCTTCACTTTAGCTACTAGTGAAGAACTCCGCTATATAATATTAAGTCAAACCTAGTAACTGGAATATTTCTTAAATATAAAATGTCGTGCAAAGGAATAATTCGCAACACCTTTTGTTGTTTAATACACTGCACTGTTATCCTCCTCTCAATTGTCATCTTAGTTACCTTACCATCACCACTGTAAACATCATAGCCAATCGTTATTGGTACAACATAGTGGACCCCAGCAGCGGCTACCTACCAGAGTGTGTGTACCCAGCCTGCAGGAGTGGGAGGGTGGAGGGGGGAGGCCGGGTGGGGGAAGGCGCCCATGATGCGGAGATTACTGACGGCTGGTGGCCTGGATGAGGCTCAACCCGTGGGAAATTATCAAGGCGAGCCAGCAGGGAGGGGGAGGAAGGGACAGAGACTAGCGCACCTGCTCCGACCCAGCCTTTGTTAGGCGTCAGTGTATGTAGTCCAGCAGCCAGGGAGGTGAACCTTCAATTGTTTTTAGTTCAATGTTTTTTTTTCCTCCGGATTATCATCTATAGAGCCCTCCCTGACATAGCTGGAAGTAGTTTTGCTTCAAACATTCTCATCTCAGTGCACATCGGTGGTAAAATATGCTGAAAAATATGTGAATAAAACAGTGTGCTGTTTACGTCATTTATAATGATGATGATATATCTTTATTTCTACAAGTACATGTACATGGTATACAGTCCTAGCTGACATCAATGACATACTACTATATAGAAAGCCCCTTGTTATGCTGAGCATTTCGGGCAAATTAGGTCAGTTTTGTCCCAGGATGCGACCCACACCAAGTCAACTAACTTCCAGGTACCCATTTTACTGATGGGTGAACATGGACAGCAGATGTCTTATGAAAACACGTCCCTAATGTTCTCCAGCCGTATCCGGAGATTCGAACTCCTGACTTCAGTGTGTGAGCTGAGGGAGCTAGCGATCAAGCTAAGATAATAGTGGATTGATGATGATCCTCTTGAACGAAACGTCTTCTTCTCAATGAACAACAGATAATGCATGTTGTTACTTGTTCACATATCCCAGGAACACCTCTTACTTACACTAAGGCAGGTGTGAGAAATGCAGATAAGAGGAAATAGCTTCATCTCTCACAATAAAACAGGTACCACCATGCTTAAAACCATAGATAATGATAGAAGATTTTTCACCATCCTTAGTGATGATAATTACGTATTTAAATTATTGATATTCTGGTACTAAGAAAATGCTGATGTTTAGATAGAGGCCTGGTCAAGGACTGGGCAGCGGGGGCGTTGACCCACGACCTCCAGGTAGAGCTTTGTAAACACAGTCATCAGTATCAATGCATTAGTACTCAATGTTGGTGATAAACTTTTCTAGGTGACAGGTAATCATGCTGTCACACGGTATTACACGGTATCATACCTATATTACAAAGGCAAGGCTAAAGCCTTAGAAACTCCTAAGAAAGACCATTTCCCTTAGCTGGGAAGCTTGCCGAGGGTAGCAGCTGCTGCTCTAGCTGATGTGCGTGATGCTGGTAAAGCCTTTCTTCAGTGTTCGTTATGGATGCCATAGAGATAGATGGGGCTGAGCTTATGGGAAACCGGGATAACTTTCTCGGATCGCGTAGGTACCGGAAAACGTCTGGTCACTTCTTTCCTTTAAGCTGTGTTTGGTTTGCCACTCGTATTACTGTATTATTTTCATAAACTCGATAACTAACATGGCAGTCTTTGATTAAATCATTTTCACTTAAAACCTGGTCTCTCGTGGTTGCTTATTTGTCTATGTTCATTTATCTATATATTTCGATCAGTTTTGTGCCAATTTCACGTTTATATTTGCCGTATGAAAAAAAAAGAAGCAATGCAAGTTCATTATCAGTTCGCAAGATTATGTTGCAACATTTTAGGACATGATAAACGCAACTTGAAAACATGCGCCCCGGACACGTAAAAGTTTTATCATCGTTGCAAAGGTGTTCACCTTAGGAAATTATCTTCCCGGTAATAGCCGAAAATTAATTCGATGAACAAGAAAGCCACTTAGTGGAATCTAAGGAGACGTTTCGGTCAGTCTTAGATTACTGTCAAATCATAACGTTGGAAATGTATAAACAAAAAATATGTTGAACGCCAAGTTATCCCCGGATACGCATATACCCATTGTGGTAGTGGTATTCTGATATTCTGGCAAATTTATTCGAAATGCTCAAGGCTGTCATAGTATTCATGGGATCCTGTATCAGGGACACCCGAAGATGATAATAAATGTTCAAAAAAATAAGTTACCAACAATTCCAGGCTCATTTTTAATTGATTATTTGAGGTATGTATCTTTTAGTGTATATACACTGTGAGGTGCAGCTCTGTGTACATACACGGAGGTGTGTTGTATGTGTACGTTACTGTGAAGTTTCCCCTGGAATGCACAATTTGAGTTGTGCATAATGCTGAGAGTTTATTTTAATCCCCATTTTAGGGATTATATCATTCTTGATGATAGTGTGCAATGCAACGTCAAGGAAAAACGTACTGGTGAAGAGTGTTTTTGTTTATATGTATAATGAACTTTTATGTCGTAGTTTGGATTAGTCTTTCAGCGGGATACTGGAGGAACTCTGGACGAAGTGCAGCCTTGTTAGGCCTTCAGTACAAGAGTCGGTGCTCTCACCACTCGATGTAATCCCAGGCACACTGACCAATCGAAGCACTGCCTCCCAGGCACACTGACCAATCGAAGAACTCCCTCAGACGCACTGACCAATCGAAGCACTCCCTCACAGACGCACTGACCAATCGAACCACTCCCTCACAGACGCACTGACCAATCGAAGCACTCCCTCACAGACGCACTAACCAATCGAAGCACTCCCTCACAGACGCACTAACCAATCGAAGCACTCCCTCACAGACGCACTAACCAATCGAAGCACTCCCTCACAGACGCACTGACCAATCGATGCACTCCCTCATAGGTATAAAAGCCTGACGGATGAAGACATGTTCCTCGCCAAGCAACTTTAAAAGAAAGAAAAAAAGTGGCTGATAAAAAAAAATAAAGATGCCGATTTTGCCGAGAGAAGTTTGTGGAGCTGGCCAGATACACGCGACAGCCCGAACCAATTAAATCTTGGATGATAAAACCTTCTGTCTGAGAACTTGAAGCTTCCAAAACTTTCCTTTCAATTGGCGAACTCCGAACTATTGGAAGTCTTTCCCTTCGCCTTTTTTATATATACCATGATAATATATAATCGGGAATGAGCGAAATCGCTCGAACAGGATCCTGCGATCTGATTCTGCTGTTTACATTCGCGCAATCAAAAAGTTTTTATTGCAGATGCAAAATTATAAATATATTGGAAAACAAAAGTCACAACACCGTTGCTGGAGCAATTCACAAGTAACGTGTGTGTGTGTGTGTGTGTGTGTGTGTGTGTGTGTGTGTGTGTGTGTGTGTGTGTGTGTGTGTGTGTGTGTGTGTGTGTGTGTGTGTATGTGACGGGAGTGACGGGAACACGCTGATTAATTTATAAGTTGTGACACAAGAGCTATGTCAACCAATCACAGTGAACATCAACGTCTTATACTTCAAGCAGGAGAAACAGTGCCCAGTGTCAGCGTCTTTCACTTAAAAGAGAAGAAATAGTTCCCAGTGTCATCAAGGAAGTTCTAGCACTGGGCATTATTTTGATAAAAAATATAAAAATGGACAGCACTTGTACCAGCATACAACAGTATCAACACAAGGAACCGATGTTGTGTAAATTTAAAAGAAAATATAGGCATTATGTTTTAGTCGAAGTACTGTCACCACTACGAAGGAGGAGCATCAAGTGTGAAACGAGTTCAGCGCTACAGTGAAAAGTAGGGGTATCAAGGGTACAGTTAGAGAGCACCGTGATAGCAGTCCAAAGATATCATAAAATACTGACGGAACGAAAGTAGATGTTTTCAATAGGAAGCTGGACCACTGTCTCATGCAAATTCCTGATCAGCTGGGCAGTGATGGCCATATGGGCCGACAGACCGGTAGAACAAATAGCCTGGTTGACCAGGAGGGTGAGCAATGAAGCCGCTAAGTGCGAGAACCCTCGAAAACTGTCATAGGTAAGTTACAAGTACATATGTATGTAGATCCCGGTACTCCATCTTCCGAGTATATTCAGTTTCCCCCCTTCGTAGTAGCACTTGATAACACTTGTCTGACGACGACATCCTGCAGAGCTGAGGAATGAAAACAAAAATATTTGTCAATGTTCAGAAGATAAAAAAAAATATGCTACTTTTCAAGGAGGCGAGAATGTTTTGTTCTCAAATTTGCGTCAATGAAAGCAATAGATACACCCGTGTACTACCACAATGTCAGGAACCTTTCTATAACCCTGTCAGCGCCCCTTTTTTCCCTTTTCCCCCCCTCAGTTTACAACGGTAGTTTCCCTTACTTTTAGCTGCTGTTAAGATATCTCTCATCCATTCTTTTGTGTGTGTTTTTATGAGCTTATTTCTTGTCATCATGTCGCCTACTTAACCAGCTCTACTTTGTAACGCGTATTTTGAAGCATGTTCTTAGAATTCTTCAGTCTGGTCTACTTCTGTCTTGTCCTTATATGTCTTGTCTATATCTAACTTGTCCACATTTATCTTGTCTAAATTTATCTTGTCTACGTCTATCTTGTCTACATCTATCTTGTCTATATCTATCTTGTCTACATCTATCTTGTCTACATCTATCTTGTCTTCATCTATCTTGTCTACATCTATCTTGTCTTCATCTATCTTGTCTACATCTACCTTGTCTACATCTATCTTGTCTACATCTATCTTGTCTACATCTACCTTGTCTACATCTATCTTGTCTACATCTATCTTGTCTACATCTATCTTGTCTACATTTTTCTTGTGTACATCTATCTTCTGAACATCTTTCCTGCCCATATCTATCTCGTCTACATCTATCTATCAACATCTATCTTCTGAACATCTTTCCTGCCCATATCTATCTCGTCTACATCTATCTATCAACATCTATCTTGTCCACATCTATCTTGTGACGAAAGTCATTTAACTAACTTTACGTTTCGACTTTTAACTAAGATCCAGGTTGTAAAAGAGGTGACATTAATTCTTACATTACAAGCAGAACAAAATGAAATATGCAACTGTTTTTGTACCTCCCAGAGAGGTCGTTCCTGAAGATGATACCTCCAAAATAAAATTGTTTCGGCAGTTTTAGTTACTCGTTCAACGAGAACTCTGTCTCGCTTTCCAGAATCGCACGCGCTTCGACCATCACACATTTCGATCACCTGAAATTTGAAAAGAACTAGGTTAGCGATTTTATTATTATTATTATTATTATTATTATTATTATTATTATTATTATTATTATTATTATTAAAATCATTCAGCGCACTTCAGTTTGAGGATGCCTTTTTTTTTTGGAGGGGGGGGGGGCTGGCATTCTAATACTTCCGGCGGAGTCTGGAGTGTTCTTACATATTGGCATCACGTTTTGTCCACATCAGCAGAAAAGTGGGATGGAGAGGGAATTATAATTATAATCATGGGGGAGCAGGATTGAGGGGAAAGGGGAAAAAAAAAAATCCTCTCCTTGTTGGCTATCTTGTCTTCAATGAATTCCCGGTACTGCCTCGAGGTGCTATATTTCCCCTGGATTTGGCGAGAAAATTCCCGCCACTGTTTTTCCTTCCTGCTCAATTTCGAGGTGAGCTACGAGGCTCCTGTGCATTGTTTACAAGTTCGAGTGAATGTCCTGACACCTAAATGTACAAACTAATCCTCAATTTACCATCAACATTTTCTTATAAAAGTATTTTTGTTTTCTTTTCCCCTTCATTAGCACTTCCAGTAATTCTTGTTTTTCTTCTTCTGATGCACAAGTTTTTTCAACATGGCCGAAACTCACTCTGAAGTGTGCATACTCAGGAAACGAAATACTGAAAAATGTACGTTCCTCAGCCCGAGTGTCTGGAGTTAATGAAAACATTACGTCAGATGAGACTCTGGCACTCCACGTTCAAAGTTGATCATGGTATGGTTCTGCACACTGTTGTTCAGTGGTTCTGGACACTGTTGATCAGTAGTTCAGGACACTGTTCAGTGGTTCTGGACACTGTTGTTCAGTGGTTCTGGACACTGTTGTTAAGTGGTTCTGGACACTGTTGTTCAATGGTTCTGGACACTGTTCATTGGTTCTGGACACTGCTATTCAGTGGTTCTGGACACTGTTGTTCAGTTGTTCCGGACACTTGTTTGATTGTTCTGGACTCTTGTTTAGTGGTTCCGGACACTTGTCCAGTGGTCCGGACGCTTGTTCAGTGCTCCGAATGCTTATTCAATGGTTCCAGACACTTGTTCAGTATTTCTGGACACTGTTATTGGAAGACAGTAGGACTAATTACCCGACTGCTGTACTTACGACTAGCTCTTAAGCATGCAGCATGGGCTGCTGTGACAACGTGGACATCTGAAAGCTAAGTAAATTTACCATACCCCCGGCCGGGATTGAACCCGCGGTCATAGAGTCTCAAAACTCCAGCCCGTCGCGTTAGCCACTAGACCAGCTAGCCACAATAAGATTCATCCAACTAGGTATATTTCTACACCATAGGAAGGTTAGCACAGGCACCACTGTGACCACAAATGCAAGTTTTTACAGACGAATCTCCAGCTAGCGTGGCCGTGACGAACTCTAGCTCAAGTCCCTTCACTGCCGTCAACATGACTCAAGAAATCGTAATGACACGATTGCAAACAAACCATACCCCCGGCCGGGATTGAACCCGCGGTCATAGAGTCTCAAAACTCCAGCCCGTCGCGTTAGCCACTAGACCAGCTAAGATTCATCCAACTAGGTATATTTCTACACCATAGGAAGGTTAGCACAGGCACCACTGTGACGCTAGCTGGAGATTCGTCTGTAAAAAACTTGCATTTGTGGTCACAGTGGTGCCTGTGCTAACCTTCCTATGGTGTAGAAATATACCTAGTTGGATGAATCTTATTGTGGCTAGCTGGTCTAGTGGCTAACGCGACGGGCTGGAGTTTTGAGACTCTATGACCGCGGGTTCAATCCCGGCCGGGGGTATGGTTTGTTTGCAATCGTGTCATTACGATTTCTTGAGTTAAGTAAATTTATTCAGGTATGCACAAATATAGTTACAGTGATTATCATACATAGCATATGTGTAGAGAACCTGGGATAACCCAAAAGAGTCGGAGTGACTTATTTCCATTGGGGTCCTTGTAATATCTTATGATTATACAATGTAGGAGATATCTTATTATTATACTATACTAGGAATATGGTAAAAAGAATTATTCACATTTACATGTGTGTTAGCTAAAAAATAAAAATCATTCTCCTCCCTTTCTGTCGCTACATTCATTAGGTACCTTTTGGATCTCTTCTTCAACTGGTTCATGCTATGACTGGCTTTGACATGTGCAGGCAGTCTGTTCCATTCCTTTATTGCTGTACAATAAAAGGTGATTGAAGCCTGGCCAATGACTGTGGGTACTACAAAGTTGTGCTCTCTCCCCCTAGAACTATGATTGCTTCGGTTCCCACCCTTGACAAAATTAGCATCAAGATATTCTGGACACTGTTTGTGACAATTTTATAAACTTGTTTTAACTTCAGTTGCTTTAGTCTGTCTTCAATATTCAGCATATCCAATTGTTGCAATTCATCCTGGCCTACATGTTCTCTTGGTCCCAGCCCCAGGATGAATCTTATCATTTTGTTCTGGGTGATTTGCAGTTTATCTTTCAGTTTTTTTGTCAAGGCAGAGTACCATGAAGAGCAAGCGTAGTCTATATGACATTGCATAAGGGCTAGACATAGAGTCCTGCGAGCCTCAGTAGGTAGACACTGTGCTTGTCTATACAGAAACTTCAGTCTGGCATTCGCTTTCTTTACTACACTGTTCCCTATCAGTTCTCCTGACTTGCATGGTTCAAAAGGGATTCCCAGATATTTTACTGAGGAAACTGAAGTGATGGACTCCCCATTACACCGGGCATTAAAATTATTTACCCTTCTCAGTTTGTTTCGTGCCAAAGAGTATGGCTTCTGTTTTCCTGAGGTGTAACGATAGCTTGTTGTCTACTAACCATTTGCTGCTGGACTCCAGTTCTAGTGTTATTGCATGACACTAACAGAGCAGTGTCATCTGCATACAGTAGGAGTTTGCATTTGACACTGATGGGCATATCATTTACTTTAACATAAGAATAATAAGGAACCCAGAATACTGCCTTGAGGAACTCCACATGCTATCGGCAGGGGTTCTGATTCTGTTTTGTTGATTTTGACAATTTGTTTCCTATTGCTAAGATAGGATTTAAACCAGTCTATGGAACCTATGCCGATAGCTTCAAGTTTCTTACATAGTATATTGTGGTTGACTGTATCGAAGGCCTTTTGCAAAGTCTAAGGTTACCATTCCCATCCCTATGAGGCTCCCAATTGACATTTTAGTTCTCATGTAATCCATCAGATTAATTAGGGAGGTGTCGGTTGAGTACGAGCTTCTGAAGCCTGATTGGTAACTATGAAGAATGGGGCAACCAATTCACTGTTTACCTTAAGAGAGGTCCACTCGGTGCCGTCACTGGTTCACCGTTAACCATAAGAAAACGTCTTGTCCCTCTGGTAAACACACCAGGTCCTTGACGAGGTTTACACTTCCTCCAGGTTACATTATAGTTTTTTTGCCGGATAAATATTGCTGTGTTTGTGCATGTTTGTCTTATAATAGAGCTAACACAAGCGTGAACTAGCAATGTGTTGTCTACAAAGATATGCAACATGTGTTATTTTAATGGTTTAGAAGCTCGACAAGTAGATGAACAAGACACATGTGCAACACCTGAGTGTCTTACTATAGAGACGTTTCGCCAACCAGCGATTTCATTAATCCAATACAGAGAATCAACGATGAAAGAGATGAAGGGGTAAGCTGAGGTATAACACACAAATAACCCGTACATTCAAAGTTTATTCTCTATAAGGATTACAATGCTGAGTTTACAGAAATTTGGTTATTGTTTGGTTTACATGTAGTAAAATTGTGATCACAGAGTGTACCACTAGAACACTTAGCATGGCTAGGCATTTCGGGCATACTTAGTTTTATTCTTAATTGTAAAATATTACAAATTATGAGGTAAGTTGGTATTATGGCTAAGTGACTAAATACTAGTTTGTGAGTTTAGCAATGTGAATGCTTTTGTTTTGGCACAGTACATAGTTTCAGTATTGGAGTATAACAGGATTCATTATTTAAGACTGAGATTAATATTTCTGTTTATGGTCAAATGAGTGAGTGAGTGTAGGTGTGAACCACCAGGTGGTATTCGTGTAGTTAGTTGATGGGGTGTATCAGGGAGATAAGATGTTTTCTAATGGTAGTTTTGAAGGTGATGAATGTGTCTGCAGTTCTAGAGTTCTCAGGTAGGGTATTCCAGATTTTAGGGCCTTTGACATACATTGAATTTTTGTAAAGGTTTAGTCGGACACGGGGAATGTCGTAGAGATGTTTGTGTCTGGTGTTATGCCTGTGGGTTCTGTCACAACTATCAAGAAAGCGTTTTAGGTCAAGGTTGATATTAGAGTTTAAGGCCCTGTAGATATAGATTGCACAGTAGTAAGTGTGGATGTACTGGACT
>NW_027197304.1:0-64313 GCF_038502225.1 Cherax quadricarinatus | reverse complement strand
CGAACGACAACAAGGAGGGTAAGAATATTGTTGTTGTTGGGGATAGCCATGTTAGATACATGGATGGGGCATTCTGCTTGAAGGACAGGAGTAGGAGACAAAGGGTATGCTTTCCTGGGGCTGGGATGGAGGACATTGTTAGCCGCCTTGACAACATCATGAACGGTAATGGGATCAATCCTATTATTTGCCTCAGTGCTGGAGGCAATGATGTAGGCAAGCGTAGAAGTGAGGATTTAGTTAGAAAGTTCAGGACAGCTATATACATAATTAGGAAGAAGGGAGGGGGGCGCCCTGTTATATGTGGGATTTTGCCAAGAAGAGGTGTTGGTGATGAATGGTTGTCCAGAGCAATTGGTATTAATTGTTGGCTGGATAAACACTGTAAGGATAATGCAGTACCATTCATTGACAACTGGGACAACTTCTATGGCCGAAATGACATGTATTCCAGGGATGGGGTTCACTTATCCAGGGCAGGTGTGGGTTTTCTTGCTAACTCAGTTGAGGGGGTTGTTAGGACTTAAACTAGGATTAGTTAGAGGTATGGGTTTAGAAATGATAAATAATGAGTATGGATATATTGACTTATGCTCTGATATTAAGAATCTTAATAGTAACTGTCATGGAGTAACTCTGGGTAATGATAATTTTAGAAATTGTGTTAAAACAAAGATGAATAGGAAAAATGAGGAGAAGAAAAAACATATGAAGGTGTTTTATGCTAACAGTCGAAGTGCAAGAAATAAAATTAATGAACTACGTTTGGTAGCATGTGCTGGGAACTTTGATATCATTGCATTAACTGAAACGTGGTATGATTTAAAGAGTCGGGATATGACTGCTGAGTGTAATATTCAGGGATTTAAGTTGTTCAATGTGGATAGATCTAATGGGAAGGGGGGAGGAGTTGCATTGTATGTTCGAGAAAATATTAATTGTTGCATAAAAACAGGTATAAAAATAGATGGAGCAGTAACAGAGTCTGTTTGGGTAGAGTTCGTGGAGGGTCAAGAAAAACTAATTCTAGGTGTAATATACCGACCTCCAGGCTTGGATCACGATAGAGGGAGACTTCTTTGGGACGAAATTGTTAGGGCTTCTGGACACAGTAACATAGTCATAGTAGGGGACTTTAACTTTAGTCAAATTGACTGGAATTCTTTGACAGGTAATCTAGAGTACAGTGACTTTATGGAAACAGTTCAGGACTGTTTTCTGAAACAGAGCGTAACTGAGCCTACCAGGGGTAATAATTTGCTAGACCTAGTCTTGTCAAATAAGGAAACACTCGTGAATAATCTGGAGATCACTGAAGAGCTTGGCGCAAGTGATCACAAATCCATCACTTTCAGCATTAATTGGGAATGCAAGAATAATGATAATACAGTAAAAATCCCTGATTTTCGTTCTGCCGATTATAATGGACTTAGGGAACATCTGTCTAATCTTGATTGGGGTTATCTAGCTAATGATTTTATTGACGATAATCATACTTATGAATATGAAGGGATCTGCTTTTATGATTGTTTTCTTAATAATGTACACAGTGCCCAGAGTATATACATTCCCCAGAGAGAAATTAGGTCTAATAATAACGATCCCAAATGGGTTAACAGGAGGCTAAAGCATCTATTAGGGGAGAAAAGGGGAATTTATAGGCGCATCAGAAGAGGAGAGGTTAACCTTACTGACCAATATGTTCAGCTTAAAAGAGAAGTAAAAAAGGCGATTAGAAAGGCTAAACGTGACTATGAAATTAGAGTTGCTAATGAATCAAAGACTAATCCAAAGAGGTTCTTTCAAGTGTATAGGACGAAGGTGAAGGAAAAAGTAGGACCTCTGAAAACTGGGAATGGACAGCTGACGGATAATGAACTGGAAATGTGTTCCTTATTTAATGACTATTTTTTTTCAGTTTTTACACAGGAAGATGTAAATGAGATTCCAGTAATTAACAATTATTTAGTTCCTGATGAATTTAAGTTAACTAATATTACTGTCACGAGGGACATGGTTATTAAACAGATAGACAAACTGAAACAAAATAAGTCCCCGGGACCCGATGAGTTGTTTTCAAGGGTACTTAAGGAATGCAAGATGGAGCTTAGTCAGCCATTAACGAGTGTATTCAATGCGTCCATCCTTACCAGTGTTGTGCCAGAGTTGTGGAAGATGGCTAATGTGGTTCCTATATTCAAATCAGGGAATAAGTCTATTCCTTCAAATTACCGTCCAATAAGCCTGACATCTATAGTGGGCAAGTTATTAGAATCTATTATAGCTGACATTATCAGAAGTCACCTTGAAGAGCATAACTTGATAAATGAATCTCAGCATGGATTCACGAGAGGTCGTTCCTGCCTGACAAACTTACTGACGTTCTTCAATAGAACATTTGAGGCAGTTGACAGTGATAAGGAATATGATATTGTTTATTTGGATTTTAGTAAAGCCTTCGACAGAGTACCTCACAAGAGACTCTTAAGAAAAGTGGCAGCTCATGGTATAGGAGGTAAAGTTCTAGCATGGATTGAGGCATGGCTTACCAATAGAAAGCAGAGAGTTACAATTAATGGAGTGAAATCTGAATGGGGATTAGTCACTAGTGGCGTTCCACAAGGATCAGTTTTAGGCCCTCTCCTGTTCATAATTTACATTAATGACCTTGATGAAGGGATTACTAGTGACATGAGTAAGTTTGCTGATGATACAAAGATAGGCCGTATAATTCACTCTGAGGAGGATATCAATGAACTCCAGGACGATTTGAACAAATTAATGTCTTGGTCTGAAAAATGGCAGATGAAGTTTAATGTGGATAAGTGTAAGGTACTTGCCCTTGGTAATGAAAATAACCCTCGAAGCTATAATCTAGGTGAAGTAGAGCTTGATCATACAGAATGTGAAAAAGACTTGGGAGTCATGGTAAGCAGAAATCTAAAGCCAAGACAGCTGTGCCTCAGTGTGCGTAACAAGGCCAACAGATTACTTGGATTTATCTCAAGAAGTATAAGTAACAGAAGTCCAAAAGTTATTTTACAGCTCTATACATCACTAGTGAGGCCTCATTTAGATTATGCTGCTCAGTTTTGGTCCCCTTACTACAGGATGGACATAGACTCATTAGAGAACATACAGAGAAGAATGAGTAAAATGATTTACTGTGTAAGGAACCTCCCGTATGAAGATAGACATACGTAAACCTAACTATCAACTCAATCTAGTTACCAGGAACCATAGACACAGTGACAGCAACTTCCAGAAGGGTTATATACAGGGCCTTCTCACTGCAGCTTTATGTGAACCTTCTACTTCTAATCTTCCTAGACGAACGAACGAACGAACGAACGAAAGTTCAGGTAAGATCCCAAATGGGATGAGCGGGGAAGACGGGACAGACGAAGAATAGTGCTGGAGAGGAGTGTTCTTAGTCGTAGAAATAGAGCCAGGGCTTAACCCAGCAGCAAAGGCGATCGTGGGACAGATATTGAAAAGAGAAATTCCGGTTCTTCTGTTGGGACTCCGGTGGGGTGAGCTGGGAGTAAGGGACTTGCGACGTTTAGAGCTAGAGAGGAGTGCAGAACTGAGTCATGTCTTAACCCAAAAAAGCTAAGGCGAACGTGGGTCAGAGAATGGTACCTGTCTTAGAAGGTACCTGTCAGCGGATCCAAGGTTATTTGTAAGTAGGGTTAGGAGCAGGATCATGCAAGGAGTAGAAAAGGTTGTGTTGGTTTGTGGGTCTGCGAATGTCTTCGTCAAGGAGAGAGGTCCAGTAGTCATGTCGTGTCTCAAGTTTGTCTATCTGTCTGTCACTGAGCCTCTTCCAGTACAGATTCAGCGCAGGGACGTCTAACTGGGCATGGAGAGACTCGCTTGTGGCGAAGTCCTCCCATCTGACATCAAGCACCCAGCGCAGCGCCTTGTTCTGGACACGCTGCAGTTTAAGTAAGTTTGTTTTTGCTGCAAGAGAGAGGGCTAGAGGAGAGTAAGTTATCAGAGGACGTATTAGGGATTTGTAGAGGTGTAGTTTGGTGCGTTGAGAGGCATGTTTCAGCTTGTAGAGGCCCGCAAGGGCCTTACTAGCTATTGCATGCCTTGAGTGAATGTGTCCGTGTAAACGAAGAAGGTAGTCAAGATTAACGCCAAGGACAGTGACAGATTGTGTCATAGGGAAGTAAGTGCGGGTGTCAGCTGTTCTGAGTTCGACAGGTAATGGCGGATCACGTTTCCTGTAGTTAAAATACGTAATGCTGGATTTTGCTGCATTGGTTTTGATCCTCCATTTTTGTTCCCAGATGGCTATCCTGTCAACCTCATTTTGTGTTTTGTGTGTGAGTGTATCTATATTGGCATGAGTGATAAGTTGTGTAATGTCGTCTGCATAGGCTAGTGTGATGGAGTTGTGGTATATAGGTGTTGGAATGTCGTTAGTGTATAAAATGTAGAGGGTAGGGGAAAGGACAGATCCCTGGGGTACTCCAGCATTTAGTGTGAAGTAGTCAGAGTAACAGCCTTGGAATTTGATTCTCATGGTACGGCCGTCTAGGAAGTTGCAGAGGAGTTTACGAGTATTGAGAGGCAGGTTGAAGTTAGTGCAGAGTTTGTACTTGAGCCCCTCGTGCCACACAGTGTCAAAAGCTTTTTCAACGTCTTTTGCAACCAGGGCTGTCCTGTTTCTTTGTTTTGTGTTTATGTGGATGTAGTTGAGAATGATGTTAATGGCATCCTGTGTGGATCTGTGTTCTGAAGCCAAACTGGCCATCTGAAAGTAGAGAATTATGTTCCAGGTATCTGCGAAGGCGATGATTAATGAGTTTTTCAAAGAGTTTTCCTAAAGTTTCGAGGAGGCTGATAGGGCGATAGTTTCTAGGGTCAGAGTGGTCTTTATTGGGTTTAGGAAGGAGGATAGCAGTAGCAGCTTTGAAGAGGGAAGGGAAGTATCCAGAGGCAAGGGAGGCATTGAGGAGGTTTGTGTAGGCAGTAATGATAGAGTCAGGAAGGTGTTTCAGGATAATATGGTTTAGGCCAGAGGCACCAGGAGCCTTTGGAGGAAGGTGTCTGAGGAGAGTTTTAATGTCTGTGTTGGTGAAAGGAGTGTCGAGTTCTTGGGAGGAGGTAAGAGTGTCTAGATGTATGTGGCTGTCTGGTGTTGTTTCTTGTGTGTGTGCAGTGTTCCAGTGTTCTATGTTCTGAATGTGTTGAATAACGTTAGGGTGAGGTGGGTGAGCGTGGAAGATGTTCTCCCAGATGTGTTTGAAGATGTTGGTAGCAGCCTGTGGGTCTGAGATGTGTGTGTTGTTGTGGGTGATGTGTTTGAATTTGTTGGTGGGAGTAGTGCCTCTGATTTTTTTGATAAAGTTCCAGAAGGCTTTAGTGTTTTTAACACGCTGCCTGTCCGCTTGTTGTATTAGTCGTGACCAGTGATTGTTGTGGTCTTGGTCTAGGCTGTGTAAAATGTTGTTTATAAGGTAAGTGAGATCTAATCGGACTTGATTAAATCTATGTGTGTTGTAGAGGAAGCGGTTGTGGTAGCAGATAATTAGTCTTCTTGTTCTGAGTGACGGTTTGAAGGAATAACGAGTGGTGTGAGTTTTCTTTGGTATTGCGATGTTGGCTGCTTGTGTAATGGTGTCCTGGATGAGATCAAGTTGAGTATCGATGTCAGAGATAGGTTTGTTGTTGTAGTCATAGGTGAGGTTAATATTGTCTATGTGTTGTTTGAAAGTATCCCAGTCAGCGTTCTTGTAGGAGAATGAAGGTGTGGTTGGAATGAGGATAGGGTTGGAGGAGATGTGTAAGATGACTGGGATGTGATCAGAGCCTGTAATAGGGCCAGGTGAGATGTAGTGTTGAAATAGAGAACTGGCTCGGTTTGCCAGAATGATGTCTGGATTGCCTTGGCCCGTGTGGTTGAAGAAGGTATTGAAGTCTGGGCCAAGATGAATTAGGTGTTTATGGTTTGTGAAGTTGAGTAATTGGTGACCAAGTTGGTTGTTACTGGTGTGATGAAAGGCAGTGTGTTTGGCATTCATGTCAGCTAGTAGGTAAGTTGGTGTGTTGGTGTAGTTGAAGACTAAGGAGAGGTCGTGTATGTTGAGAGTAGTGTTTGGGCGAGCATAGGTGGTGAAAAAGATAAAGGGGCCAAGGTGGGTGTGTATTCTGACCGCAAGACAGTGTTGGTGAATAAAAGGGATTGGGAGAAATTCATGTTTTATGTTGGAATTGACAAGGATGGCAACCCCATCGTGGGGATCATAGGGGGACTGTAGTGCAGTATAACCATAATGGCGGATACATTGAGGGGCTTTGAGGCAGGTACTGTTTAGCAAAACAATATCTGGCCTCTCTGCTTCAAGGAGCTCGGCCAGTAGGTGTCTAATTGTAAAGTAAGAACGTACGTTGAACTGAATCGCCTTAAACGTGATTTAATGGTTTCGTCTTAGCAAAGTTAATGTCGGGGGAGGAGTTTGGATTAAAGCCCGTGATAGTGGTGCCATCAGTGGATATGTGTTTGTAGGTGCTACGGACCCGTTTCCTGGAGGGGGAGGAAGAGATGGATCTGTTTTTATGTTCTTTGGTCTGTCCGTTAGAAGTTGGGGTAGGTTTAGGTTTGAGTGGATTTTGTCTGGAGGAGGTGGAGTTGGACCTGGATGAGGTTTTGGTTGTGGTGGAGTGGGCGAAGGTGGATGCAGAGGAAGTGGAAGTTTTGGTAAGCTGTGAGGAAGTGGAAGCTTTGGAAGGGGATGAAGTGGGTAAGGAAGTGGGGGGAGGGGTGGTCGTAGCAGTAGGGGTGTTGGTGGGAGGTGTAGAAGTAGTGAAGAGAGGTAGTGGAGGAGGAGAGCTGGTGGGAGTAGGAAGTGGGGGGGTGGGAGAGAGGAAGGAGGGAGAGGTTGTAGGAGGCTTGGAAGAGAAGCAGGAAGGAGGGATAATTAAAGAGGGAAGATTGTTAGCAGACAAGATTAGGTTAAGGACATGTGAGTAGTCTGATTGGTAAGCTTGTGAGATTACCATCGCAGAGTGGGCAGCAGTGGCAAGTTGACAGTTAGTTTTGTAGTCTAGTGTGGGTGTAGAAGGAGAAGTGCTTGTAGTCTGTGTGTTGGTGTTTGATGTGTGTAGAGTAGAAGAGGTAGACCAAGTGCGTGGGGAGGCCCAGGCATTGGGGGTAGGGGAGGGAGGTGTGGAAGGGGAGGGAGGTAAGGAAGGGGAGGGAGGAGCAGGGAAGGGGTTGGGTAGGGAGGGAGGTTGGTTTGCTCTGAGGGAGGAGAGAATGTGCTTTCTAGAAGGGCAGGAATTTGCAACTGCAGTGTGTGACCCGCCGCAGTTAGAACATTTAAGGGGGAGGTTGCAAGTATTCCAGAAGTGGCCAGTTGCTGAACATCTGGAGCAGACTTGTGTAGATGTGCATGTGTTTTTGTCGTGGCCGAATTTGTAGCATTTAAGACATTGTGTGATTGGGTGGAAGTTCGGAGTGAAGAGAGCGTTTGGAGGAATGCGGATGGTCTTGGCAAAGATTCCTTGACTGAAGAGTGTAGAGGCGTCAGCAGGAGTAGAACAGCGTATTTTGAGAATGGTAGAGTTTTCTGGTCTGTAAATATCGTCAACAGAGACTTTGTTCTTAGTACTGATATCTTTTATTAAGTCTTCTTTGTCTGTGTCATAGGCTGTCAGGAGAGAGTAGTCTACGTGTTTAGCAATGACTGTGCTTTTGGCACGGTGCTCAGGAGTCCAAATAATGGTGAAGCCTGCGTTGAGAAGTTTTTGTCTGGTATCGCTTGAGGTGTACGCTTCGTAGGAATGTTTGTCAAGAAGGAGTTTGAAGCCTGAGTTGGTTTTGAAGACTTTAAGTTGAGGTGCACCAGTGATCTGATATAATAAATTTTCCGGACAGATAGTGGCATCAGGATTAGAAAATTTGAGGTTTAGCGAGAAGGAATTGGATTTAGTAGAAGCAGAGGCAGGTGTGGGAGGTTGGGGGAGAGTGGAAGGGGGGTGGGAGGTGGAAGGCAACGAAGGCATCGTCTAATTACGAAAAGATGTAATTGGAGGTGACAATCGGCCAAACAGTGAGAGTACTCAGCTAGGCAAGTACGTGTAAGTAGACACACGTACTTGCCTGGCGCAGGACACTGAGGAGGTGAACTGTAGCTTGATGGAGCACTGTATATCCTGAGTGGTGGCGAGACTGGCTGTATGGCGTGCAGTCAACAGGCGAAGAGAATTCAGGCAGCAAGAGGCTTCCTGCCCTTCGGTCGGCAACCACCGACGCACCAATCCTGATGGTGGAGAGGAAGACGAAGGTCCAGCAAGCACTACTCAAAGCACTACTCAACACGGGGTAATTTCGAGAGAGGCGAGATCGTCGATGTGTTAGGTAAGCACACGTCACCACTCGAGCTAAGTCGCTTGATTCGAATGATCAATCTACATACGAACCCATCAGCACTCAACAGTGGGAGATGCTCACCAAAGATTTTCTATACAAAACCAGACAAATACTCAAACGCACTAGAGAAGGGAAGAAACTTCTGTACTTGTTACCAAGCAACCCTAAACCAGCACACATGTATGGTTTACCCAAGACCCATAAACACAATATTCCACTCAGACCAATCACGTCAGGAATAGGCAGTGCTCCACACAAACTAGCCGGAGTTCTTGCCAAACATCTTTCCTGCCTTCTGGGGACCATCAGCCCCGCTCATCTTAAACACTCAGGTGACCTTCTCAACCGCATCCGTAACTTCTCCATCCGTAACAAGAAACTAAGCAGTTTGGATGTGACTTCCCTCTTCACAAAAGTACCTACCAAAAAAGCCATCGAGGTTCTACGACGTAAAGTCAATCAGGACCTTAATCTTCCTCTACCTCCAGGAGATTTTGTTGACTTAATTGAACTCTGTGTTAATTTCAACTGTTTTTCTTTCAATAACAAGCTCTACAAACAAACCTACGGCATGGGAATGGGGTCCCCAATAAGTGCCGTCCTAGCCAACTTATACGTGGAACACCTAGAGTCCGAACACATCGCCAACATCATCCCCTCAAGCGTCACTTGGTTACGTTACGTGGACGATGTCCTCGTAATAACTCCAAAACGTTTTGATGTACGGGATCTTCAGGCAAGGCTCAACGCAGTTGAACCGGCGATCCAGTTTACACTAGAAGAAGAGTCCAATGACAAGCTACCTTTCCTCGACGTCCTCATTCACAAAGTAGACAACAACCTAAGATTTCAAGTTTATCGGAAACCCACCAATAAAAATGATCTCACACACTTCTATTCCAGTCAAGATACCAAGACCAAAAGAGGCATCATCATCGGGTTTTTCCTAAGAGCATACCGAATTTGTAGTCCTGAGTTTCTTGACGAGGAGTGTACATACATAAGAACATAAGAACATAAGAATGTAGGAACACTGCAGAAGGCCTACTGGCCCATACGAGGCAGGTCCTTATCAAAACGACATCTACCTAAAGCTACTCAAGAAATAACTCCCGTACCCCTTGACACCAATCAAACCCAGCCCCTCCCACTCATATATTTGTCCAGTCTCTTCTTAAAGCTACCCAAGGTCCTAACCTCTATCACCCCACTGGGAAGACTGTTCCACGCATCTACAACTCTGTTAGAAAACCAGTACTTACCTATATCCTTTCTAAATCTAAATTTATCCAACTTAAATCCATTATTCCTGGTTCTTACCTGGTTCGACACCCTCAGTACTTTATTAATGTCTCCCTTGTTTATGCCCGTCATCCACTTATACACTTCAATGATATAAGAACATAAGAATGTAGGAACACTGCAGAAGGCCTACTGGCCCATACGAGGCAGGTCCTTATCAAAACGACATCTACCTAAAGCTACTCAAGAAACAACTCTCGCACCCCCCAACACCAATCAAACCCAGCCCCTCCCGCTCATATATTTGTCCAGTCTCTTCTTAAAGCTACCCAAGGTCCTAGCCTCTATCACCCCACTGGGAAGACTGTTCCACGCATCTACAACTCTGGCAATATAAACACAAATGCAGTATAATGTGATCCTTTATTGACTACGTTTCGCCCACACAGTGGGCTTTTTCAAGTCACAAACAGAACTACCTGGGGTGGAAGGAACGCGAGTATTTATAGTCCGGCTGAGGTCAGGTGAAGAATGCTGCATCTGATGATGTACCGAGTGGGGTTGTAGAGTCTAAAAACTTGGGTAGCTTGGAAAGGAGATTGGATAAGTTTGTGAGCAGACCTTCTACAGTGTTCTTATGTGGGATAGCGATGAAGAAGTTTCTTGGCAAGTGGTTCAGCTATGTTATAGAAGCCACTATTCTGGTTGAAGTTGTCGGATATAGAAATAAGTGATGATTCCAGGATTCTTCGGTATTGAGTGTTGTCTTTTGTGGCGATAAGTCTTGAGTTTCTGTAGTTTATCAAGTGGTTGTGTGAATTACGGTGTTGTACGCAGGCATTCCTTGTGTCGTCAGACCTGCTTGCGTATTGGTGTTCTGAAATACGTGTTTGGAGGTCCCTTGATGTTTCGCCCACGTATAACTTGTTGCAGTCATTACAAGGGATTATGTATACCCCTGCAGAGGATGGAGGCTTGTCCTGCCTACTACTGGTGATGTCCTTGATGGTCGTGGTTGTGGAGGTAGATACTTGGAATGATGTTTTGGCAAAGATGTTGGAAACATGTTTGGCAATGGAGTTGGTGGGAAGGACTATGTATCTCTTCTCGGCAGTGTCTTCTCTGGGTGTGTTGAAGATGTTTAATGCTCGCCGTCTGCAGTCTCTGATGAAGTGACGAGGATAGTGGAGTTTAGAAAATATTTGTTCAATTATAGTGCATTCTTCCTCAAGGAACTCGTTGCTGCAGATTCTGAGTGCACGCAGGAAGAAGCCTATAATTACACCACGTTTGGTTTTGGTGTCGTGGTGAGAGTAGAAGTGGAGAAGATCGTTTTGGTTGGTGGGTTTTCGATAGACTTTAAAACGAAGTTCGTGGTCAGCTTTGCAGAGCAGGACATCAAGGAAAGGAAGAGTGTTGTCGACTTCTTCTTCAAGTGTGAACTGGATTGAAGGCTCGACCTGGTTGAGCTTGTCTTGGAGAGCTTGAACGTTGAAGCGTTTAGGAGTTATGAGGAGAATGTCGTCAACATAACGGAGCCAGGTGACAGACGAAGGAATAATGGTGGAGAAACGTTCGGCTTCTAGATGTTCCATGTATAGGTTCGCCAGGACTGCACTGAGTGGCGAACCCATGGGTAGTCCAAAAGTCTGCTGAAAGAGGTGATTTTCGAAAGAGAAACACGTAAAGCCAACACATAGTTCAACAAGGTCGATGAAATCGCTGGCTGGAATGGGAAGATCAAGTGAATCGTCAATTTTCCTGCGCAAGAGATCGATGGCTTGTGTAGTAGGTACTTTGGTGAATAGGGAAGTCACGTCAAGGCTGGAAAGTTTCTTGTTCCTGATGTTGATGTTGCGAATGCGATTGAGAAGATCACCTGAGTGTTTGAGATGTGCTGGACTGATAGTGCCCAAGAGTTTAGAGAGGTGTTTGGCGAGAATTCCTGAGAGCTGGTGGGGAGCACTGCCTATTCCCGAGGATATGGGCCTCAGTGGGATACCAGGCTTGTGAGTCTTTGGCAGGCCGTACATTCTGGCAGGTCTGGGGTTGCTGGGCATGGTGTGCAGGAGTTTCTTGCCTTGTTCTGAGCCCCTCAGAATGCGGCGAGTCCTTTGAAGAAAAGTTTTAGTAAGGTTGTCCACTTGGTTAGTTGTGAGAGGTTTGTAGGTATCTGGGTCATTAAGTAGATTGAGCATTTTGTTCCTGTAATCGTCAGTGTTCATGATAACAACACCACCTCCTTTATCAGCGGTGGTGACCCTGATGGTCGTGTCTTCTGCTAAACCTTTGAGTGCATTGATGTAACGTCGAGGTATGACTGGGGAGCTGCGTGTTGAGATGGCTGCTGAGATGATGCCTTGAAGATAGCCTTTTTGGAAGTCGGAGTCATTGTGTCTGTAGTTTTTGGCGATGAAATTGAGGTCTTGTTTTGGTTTCGTAATTCCTGTTGCGAATTTGAGGCCTAAGCTGAGGGCTTCAGTTTCTGTGGTTGACAGTGGACGAGATGAAAGATTTTGAATAATTTCAGGTCTTCCTAAACTTTTCCAATTACTATTATCGCAGAGTGTTTGTAGTTTCCTAGTAAGTCTGATCTTCTGTTGAACATTCGCGGTGGTAACTCTGCTGCGAATGATTTCGGCGGTGCGTCTGTTCATGTTGCCCCGGAGTGTTGTGCCTAGTGTTCTGGCTTGGAGGAAAGCTTCCTTTGTAGCATTGTTTAAGTCATCTGCACACTCTTCAAGGTAGGTCCGAGCTGTAGCGGAGAAAGGTGGTTTGATGTTGGCAATTTGAGGAGGAGTAGATCTTGGTAAGACCATTTCTTGGATGCAATTACGAAGAAAATTGTGTCTGTTGCGAAGTGAGTAAGCTTTTAGAAGAAGGTCCAGGTATTCTCTGTGTGAAGGATCCATTTCTACTGCAGTGTTTGACACGATGGAAATAAATGGTATAAAATACCGACACAATGGCAATATAAACACAAATGCAGTATAATGTGATCCTTTATTGACTACGTTTCGCCCACACAGTGGGCTTTTTCAAGTCACAAACAGAACTACCTGGGGTGGAAGGAACGCGAGTATTTATAGTCCGGCTGAGGTCAGGTGAAGAATGCTGCATCTGATGATGTACCGAGTGGGGTTGTAGAGTCTAAAAACTTGGGTAGCCAAAACATCATTCCAAGTATCTACCTCCACAACCACGACCATCAAGGACATCACCAGTAGTAGGCAGGACAAGCCTCCATCCTCTGCAGGGGTATACATAATCCCTTGTAATGACTGCAACAAGTTATACGTGGGCGAAACATCAAGGGACCTCCAAACACGTATTTCAGAACACCAATACGCAAGCAGGTCTGACGACACAAGGAATGCCTGCGTACAACACCGTAATTCACACAACCACTTGATAAACTACAGAAACTCAAGACTTATCGCCACAGAAGACAACACTCAATACCGAAGAATCCTGGAATCATCACTTATTTCTATATCCGACAACTTCAACCAGAATAGTGGCTTCTATAACATAGCTGAACCACTTGCCAAGAAACTTCTTCATCGCTATCCCACATAAGAACACTGTAGAAGGTCTGCTCACAAACTTATCCAATCTCCTTTCCAAGCTACCCAAGTTTTTAGACTCTACAACCCCACTCGGTACATCATCAGATGCAGCATTCTTCACCTGACCTCAGCCGGACTATAAATACTCGCGTTCCTTCCACCCCAGGTAGTTCTGTTTGTGACTTGAAAAAGCCCACTGTGTGGGCGAAACGTAGTCAATAAAGGATCACATTATACTGCATTTGTGTTTATATTGCCATTGTGTCGGTATTTTATACCATTTATTTCCATCTACAACTCTGTTAGAAAACCAGTACTTACCTATGTCCTTTCTAAATCTAAATTTATCCAACTTAAATCCATTATTCCTGGTTCTTACCTGGTTCGACACCCTCAGTACTTTATTAATGTCTCCCTTGTTTATGCCCGTCATCCACTTATACACTTCAATGATATCTCCCCTCATCCTACGCCTCTCCAGAGAGTGGAGATTTAAGGCTTTAAGTCTATCTTCATACGGGAGGTTCCTTACACAGTAAATCATTTTAGTCATTCTTCTCTGTATGTTCTCTAATGAGTCTATGTCCATCCTGTAGTAAGGGGACCAAAACTGAGCAGCGTAATCTAAATGAGGCCTCACTAGTGATGTATAGAGCTGTAAAATAACTTTTGGACTTCTGTTACTTATACTTCTTGAGATAAATCCAAGTAATCTGTTGGCCTTGTTGCGCACACTGAGGCACTGCTGTCTTGGCTTTAGATTTCTGCTTACCATGACTCCCAAGTCTTTTTCACATTCTGTATGACCAAGCTCTACTTCACCTAGATTATAGCTTTGAGGGTTATTTTCATTACCAAGGGCAAGTACCTTACACTTATCCACATTAAACTTCATCTGCCATTTCTCAGACCAAGACATTAATTTGTTCAAATCGTCCTGGAGTTCATTGATATCCTCCTCAGAGTGAATTATACGGCCTATCTTTGTATCATCAGCAAACTTACTCATGTCACTAGTAATCCCTTCATCAAGGTCATTAATGTAAATTATGAACAAGAGAGGGCCTAAAACTGATCCTTGTGGAACGCCACTAGTGACTAATCCCCATTCAGATTTCACTCCATTAATGGTAACTCTCTGCTTTCTATTGGTAAGCCATGCCTCAATCCATGCTAGAACTTTACCTCCTATACCATGAGCTGCCACTTTTCTTAAGAGTCTCTTGTGAGGTACTCTGTCGAAGGCTTTACTAAAATCCAAATAAACAATATCATATTCCTTATCACTGTCAACTGCCTCAAATGTTCTACTGAAGAACGTCAGTAAGTTTGTCAGGCAGGAACGACCTCTCGTGAATCCATGCTGAGATTCATTTATCAAGTTATGCTCTTCAAGGTGACTTCTGATAATGTCAGCTATAATTGATTCTAATAACTTGCCCACTATAGATGTCAGGCTTATTGGACGGTAATTTGAAGGAGTGGACTTATCCCCTGATTTGAATATAGGAACCACATTAGCCATCTTCCACATCTCTGGCACAACACTGGTAAGGATGGACGCATTGAATACACTCGTTAATGGCTGACTAAGCTCCATCTTGCATTCCTTAAGTACCCTTGAAAACAACTCATCGGGTCCCGGGGACTTATTTTGTTTCAGTTTGTCTATCTGTTTAATAACCATGTCCCTCGTGACAGTAATATTAGTTAACTTAAATTCATCAGGAACTAAATAATTGTTAATTACTGGAATCTCATTTACATCTTCCTGTGTAAAAACTGACAAAAAATAGTCATTAAATAAGGAACATTTCCAGTTCATTATCCGTCAGCTGTCCATTCCCAGATTTCAGAGGTCCTACTTTTTCCTTCACCTTCGTCCTATACACTTGAAAGAACCCCTTTGGATTAGTCTTTGATTCATTAGCAACTCTAATTTCATAGTCACGTTTAGCCTTTCTAATCCCCTTTTTTACTTCTCTTTTAAGCTGAACATATTGGTCAGTAAGGTTAACCTCTCCTCTTCTGATGCGCCTATAAATTCCCCTTTTCTCCCCTAATAGATGCTTTAGCCTCCTGTTAACCCATTTGGGATCGTTATTATTAGACCTAATTTCTCTCTGGGGAATGTATATACTCTGGGCACTGTGTACATTATTAAGAAAACAATCATAAAAGCAGATCCCTTCATATTCATAAGTATGATTATCGTCAATAAAATCATTAGCTAGATAACCCCAATCAAGATTAGACAGATGTTCCCTAAGTCCATTATAATCGGCAGAACGAAAATCGGGGATTTTTACTGTATTATCATTATTCTTGCATTCCCAATTAATGCTAAAGGTGATGGATTTGTGATCACTTGCGCCAAGCTCTTCAGTGATCTCCAGATTATTCACGAGTGTTTCCTCATTCTACGCCTCTCCAGAGAGTGGAGATTTAAGGCTTTAAGTCTATCTTCATATGGGAGGTTCCTTACCAAACATTCACTGAGTTACATTTTCCTTCTTTTTTCATCAAAGACTGCAAGAAAAGAGCTCTTCAGATCATAAATTCTCCACGCATCAACACCACTCCCAGCAAAGTTATAATTCTTCCCAACAGCCAGGTTGCACTGAACGTCTCAAAAGTACTTTCACAAGCTAACACCAGAGTCGCCATCGCTTCTAGCACTTCAATAAAGGATATAACCAGGACAAAATCCAAGCACCACGAACCAGTCAATGCAGGAGTTTACACTATACCCAGTGGAGGCTGTGACAAGATTTACGTAGGTGAAACAGCCAGAAACCTCGACACCCGTCTCAATGAACACATTTACGCATGTAGGAACGATAACTTGAACAACGCCTGTGTACAACACCGAAATTCCACCAATCATCTCATGAAATTCAGAGACGCCCAATTAGTGATCAAAGAAACTAATTTCCACAGACGCAAGTGCCTCGAATCAGCACTGATCGCTGTTTCGAATACAATTAAACAAAACAACGGCAGCTTCACCATCTCCGAAGTCTTAGCAAGAATCCTCCTGAAAACAGTAAACCTTGCCATCACATAGTCTCTCCTGTTATACTACACAAAGCACAGAGAGTGAACACTGAAACAAGCTGCCTCATTCCAGTCTATATTTGTCCAACCTATTTTTATGTTACCCAAGTAATAGCTTTTATATCCTTTTACTCATGTACGAATTAATTGCTCTACCATATTGTATTACTTTTGTCACTACCACCACTACTACTACTACTACTACTACCACTAGTGAACATCGAAATGGTACCTCACTAGTATTACACCTCACTCTGAGCCTTTATGTACCCTCTGTGTCCATGTATTGTTTGTAATGGCTTGATAAACCTCCTGGAGAGCGAAACGTTGCCACAATAAATGTCACATTAGTTGCACTTGGGTCCTTTTACTTTACATATTGTCGGTAATTCTACCAACTTTATTACGAAGATAGACTTAAAGCCTTAAATCTCCACTCTCTGGAGAGGCGTAGAATGAGGGGAGATATCATTGAAGTGTATAAGTGGATGACGGGCATAAACAAGGGAGATATTATTAAAGTACTGATGGTGTCGAACCAGGTAAGAACCAGGAATAATGGATTTAAGTTGGATAAATTTAGATTTAGAAAGGACATAGGTAAGTACTGGTTTTCTAACAGAGTTGTAGGTGGTGACGTGTACTTAGCTCAGTGGTGACGTGTACTTAGCTCTGTGAAGACCTGTTTGTGTGCTCTTGAGTGGTGACCTGTACTTTGAGTGCTGACCTGTACTTAACTCTGTGAAGAAGTGTTTTGTTTGCTCCCGTGGACTGAACCAAGATGCCCTCCATCGAGCAACTTTACCAGCAACTTAAGGAAGAATTGAGGGCAGCGAAGATGGAGATACGGCGATTGACCGAGGAAAACAAGAGGATTCGTAGTAGTCCTCCTGTTTCGAGTCCTCAGGTCAAGAAGGGATCGTGGTCAGTGGCTGGACAGCAGGGGACGACGAAGTTGACGATCAAGAAGACGAATGGAAAGCCAGAAACGATGAAGAAGAAAGAGACTGCTGTGGAAACTCCCGTGGAAACCTCCAACGCATTCTCGGTGCTACCCGACGAATGTGAGTCTACTACTGGGATCGTCACGACGAACGACAACAAGGAAGGTAAGAATATTGTTGTTGTTGGGGATAGCCAGGTTAGATACATGGATAGGGCATTCTGCTTGAAGGACAGGAGTAGGAGACAAAGGGTATGCTTTCCTGGGGCTGGGATGGAGGACATTGTTAGCCGGCTTGACAACATCATGAACGGTAATGGGATCAATCCTATTATTTGCCTCAGTGCTGGAGGCAATGATGTAGGCAAGCGTAGAAGTGAGGATTTAGTTAGAAAGTTCAGGACAGCTATAGACATGATTAGGAAGAAGGGGGGGCGCCCTGTTATATGTGGCATTTTGCCAAGAAGAGGTGTTGGTAATGAATGGTTGTCCAGAGCAATTGGTATTAATTGTTGGCTGGATAAACACTGTAAGGATAATGCAGTACCATTCATTGACAACTGGGACAACTTCTATGGCCGAAATGACATGTATGCCAGGGATGGGGTTCACTTATCCAGGGCAGGTGTGGGTTTTCTTGCTAACTCAGTTGAGGGGGTTGTTAGGACTTTAAACTAGGATTAGTTAGAGGTATGGGTTTAGAAATGATTAATAATGAGTATGGATATATTGACTTATGCTCTGATATTAAGAATCTTAATAGTAACTGTCATGGAGTAACTCTGGGTAATGATAATTTCAGAAATTGTGTAAAAACAAAGATGAATAGGAAAAATGTGCAGAAGAAAAAACATATGATGGTATTTTATGCTAACAGTCGAAGTGCAAGAAATAAAATTAATGAACTACGTTTGGTAGCATGTGCTGGGAACTTTGATATCATTGCATTAACTGAAACGTGGTATGATTTAAAGAGTCGGGATATGACTGCTGAGTGTAATATTCAGGGATTTAAGTTATTCAATGTGGATAGATGTAATGGGAAGGGGGGAGGAGTTGCATTGTATGTTCGAGAAAATATTAATTGTTGCATAAAAACAGGTATAAAAATAGATGGAGCAGTAACAGAGTCTGTTTGGGTAGAGTTCGTGGAGGGTCAAGAAAAACTAATTCTAGGTGTAATATACCGACCTCCAGGCTTGGATCACGATAGAGGGAGACTTCTTTGGGACGAAATTGTTAGGGCTTCTGTACACAGTAACGTAGTCATAGTAGGGGACTTTAACTTTAGCCAAATTGACTGGAATTCTTTGACAGGTAATCTAGAGTCCAGTGACTTCATGGAAACAGTTCAGGACTGTTTTCTGAAACAGAGTGTAACTGAACCTACCAGGGGTAATAATTTGCTAGACCTAGTCTTGTCAAATAAGGAAACACTCGTGAATAATCTGGAGATCACTGAAGAGCTTGGCGCAAGTGATCACAAATCCATCACCTTTAGCATTAATTGGGAATGCAAGAATAATGATAATACAGTAAAAATCCCCGATTTTCGTTCTGCCGATTATAATGGACTTAGGGAACATCTGTCTAATATTGATTGGGGTTATCTAGCTAATGATTTTATTGACGATAATCATACTTATGAATATGAAGGGATCTGCTTTTATGATTGTTTTCTTAATAATGTACACAGTGCCCAGAGTATATACATTCCCCAGAGAGAAATTAGGTCTAATAATAACGATCCCAAATGGGTTAACAGGAGGCTAAAGCATCTATTAGGGGAGAAAAGGGGAATTTATAGGCGCATCAGAAGAGGAGAGGTTAACCTTACTGACCAATATGTTCAGCATAAAAGAGAAGTAAAAAAAGCGATTAGAAAGGCTAAACGTGACTATGAAATTAGAGTTGCTAATGAATCAAAGACTAATCCAAAGGGGTTCTTTCAAGTGTATAGGACGAAGGTGAAGGAAAAAGTAGGACCTCTGAAATCTGGGAATGGACAGCTGACGGATAATGAACTGGAAATGTGTTCCTTATTTAATGACTATTTTTTGTCAGTTTTTACACAGGAAGATGTAAATGAGATTCCAGTAATTAACAATTATTTAGTTCCTGATGAATTTAAGTTAACTAATATTACTGTCACGAGGGACATGGTTATTAAACAGATAGACAAACTGAAACAAAATAAGTCCCCGGGACCCGATGAGTTGTTTTCAAGGGTACTTAAGGAATGCAAGATGGAGCTTAGTCAGCCATTAACGAGTGTATTCAATGCGTCCATCCTTACCAGTGTTGTGCCAGAGATGTGGAAGATGGCTAATGTGGTTCCTATATTCAAATCAGGGGATAAGTCCACTCCTTCAAATTACCGTCCAATAAGCCTGACATCTATAGTGGGCAAGTTATTAGAATCAATTATAGCTGACATTATCAGAAGTCACCTTGAAGAGCATAACTTGATAAATGAATCTCAGCATGGATTCGCGAGAGGTCGTTCCTGCCTGACAAACTTACTGACGTTCTTCAATAGAACATTTGAGGCAGTTGACAGTGATAAGGAATATGATATTGTTTATTTGGATTTTAGTAAAGCCTTCGACAGAGTACCTCACAAGAGACTCTTAAGAAAAGTGGCAGCTCATGGTATAGGAGGTAAAGTTCTAGCATGGATTGAGGCATGGCTTACCAATAGAAAGCAGAGAGTTACCATTAATGGAGTGAAATCTGAATGGGGATTAGTCACTAGTGGCGTTCCACAAGGATCAGTTTTAGGCCCTCTCTTGTTCATAATTTACATTAATGACCTTGATGAAGGGATTACTAGTGACATGAGTAAGTTTGCTGATGATACAAAGATAGGCCGTATAATTCACTCTGAGGAGGATATCAATGAACTCCAGGACGATTTGAACAAATTAATGTCTTGGTCTGAGAAATGGCAGATGAAGTTTAATGTGGATAAGTGTAAGGTACTTGCCCTTGGTAATGAAAATAACCCTCGAAGCTATAATCTAGGTGAAGTAGAGCTTGGTCATACAGAATGTGAAAAAGACTTGGGAGTCATGGTAAGCAGAAATCTAAAGCCAAGACAGCAGTGCCTCAGTGTGCGTAACAAGGCCAACAGATTACTTGGATTTATCTCAAGAAGTATGATGATAGTAAGACACTTGTGCAACATCTGGGTATCTTTATTGTAGACGTTTCGCCATCCAGTGGCTTTATCAATACAAATTCTAGGACATAACTTGAAGACAGTAGAACTATGTACAGAAGATGAGGTAATCAGTCCCTCAACCTAGGAGTAGGTGCGAACAGCACCATAGTCGTGGAGATTCTGAAGCAGAAGAGCAAGCAAGCAAACAAGTTTAGGTAAGATCCCAATGGGATGAGCGGGGAAGACGGGACAGATGAAGAATAGCTCTGGAGAGGAGTGTTCTTAGTAAGAGAAATAGAGCCAGGGCTTAACCCAGCAGCTAAGGCGATCGTGGGGCAGACTTGAGAACAGGAATAGCAGGGACTGTTGCATTGAACTTGTTGTAGTTGAAGTCTTGAATCTTGAGTAGCTGGCAGCAGGCTAGGTCACATCAGAGGGTAGAACACATATGGGAGTTATAGGAGTAACTGAGGAGGCAGGTTAGCAATGGAGCCATTTTCAAACTTTTTGAAGCTGCTTCTAGATAGGTGGTATAATTTAGCCTTGTTGCTGAAGGTGAAACGTAGAGGCTTGATGAACTCAAGAACTTGGGTGAGTGTGAAGTGAAGCGGTGATTCACATGCATACTTGACTGTTCCAGCACCGAGGCTTTTGTAGAGTTCAGTACAGGTCATGGTGTCAGTATTTGAAGGAGAAGTGTAAAAGGTAAGGTTTTCCCATGAGGGTTTACTGGAGTCGTCGTTATCTTCCTCTTCTGGAGTGGATTCACTGGGAGAATCTACAATGGTGGTAGCAGGTGACTGAGGTTCGACAGGAGCAGCTGTGAGGTGTAATGGTTGTGTAACAGCAGGCTGGGAGAGGTGGGAGGCGGTGGTTGAGGCAACTTGATCAACGTTGTCAGCGGTGGAAGTGGTTATAGAAGTTACAGGAGCAGTTGCTTGGGCAGGAGACAGGTCTGTAGGTGCAGTAAAGTTCAGGACGTTGGGAAGGATCTTGAGGATGTCTTCTGAAGGTGTGGATTCCGGAAAATTGAAGGCAGGCATGTTGTTCAGACGGAATAGTTCGTTAATAGTGGTGTTGAAAGTGCCGGGGCTTGCTGCGTTTGCAAGGTGTGCATACACCATGCAGTACAGCACCTTGGAAGGAGCACCGTCGGGGAGTGGAGAGAGGGAGTTGCTGGGCGATGGTGCCTGTAGATTAGCGTGTAGAGTCTTGATGGCGTCGGTTTGTGGTTTGGTTATTGCAGCATATGTCGGTGAATTGGAGGTTTTCTTCAGAACTTTAGTTTTCTTCAATATGATTTCTTTCCTGAGTGGGCACTTAGCTGCAAGGGTATGATGATTACCCTTGCAGTTAAGACATGTTGGTGTTGTAGTAATGGTGCAGGATCTGAAATCGTGTCCATCATTCCCACATTTTGAACAAAACTTCTTATTCTTGATGGGGCAGTCCTTGGTGGTGTGATTATAGGAGTAGCAGGTCCAGCAGTGGGAGATGTATGTGAAACGTTCTTGTTCTATATGACTTGGGTGAATGTGGTAATATGAGATGGCCAGACCGTCAGAGAGAGCTTGGGCAGCCATGGAGATGTCTGAGAATGTAATCTTTAGCATTGATGTGGCGTTGGGGATCTTTGAGATGCTGTCTACCGAGGCCCACGTGTTTTGTTCCTCAATAGATGTCTTCAGTGCTTCAGTAGAGAGAGAGGTGACGATATTGTCAAGTCTTTTCACAAAGACCGAACGTTTCGACTTCAAGAATGGAGACGGGGATAGAGTGAATTGTTGTGTTTGTAGGGTCCTGATTGAAGAGTCGTCCATTAGTTTTAGTGCTTCCGTGTCATCTGTGCAGACGACAATGAAGGAGTCTTTCAGAGAGTGGATTGCCGTAAATTTGACCTGCAGGCAGGTCCTAACGACGGTAGCTAAAGCTAACTTCGAGGAGTCATTTATTGCACCATTCACAGGCTTGATTTTCACACGATTCGACAGCATTGTGAAAAGGATATCACGTTTGTAGAATATAAATTCTACACCCCGACAGGGTCGAAGAGAGGCTTCTTGCGGTGTAGAGCAACTGTATGATCGGACTGTGTGATCGAGCGACAGTAATACGAAGCATGGTACCACTATGATCCCGCCTCCGTCTGCTTCAAGTCACCTCACTACAGTATATAAGCCACGTCTACGGCCCTATGCTGTACATTCTACAAGATTGATGGACTGAACACATCGACTCCAGGCTGAGGGACTGATTACCTCATACTCCTCCTCTCCTTACGCCTTCCTCTTTGTATTGGACTGATGAAGCCACTGTGTGGCGAAACGTTTCCTGAATAAAGATTCCCATATGCTGCATAAGTGTCTCAATCTTCAACTTGTCGGTTTTTCAAACCATTCATCACAACTGTCAGACACTGCAGCATCATGGGATCTTGTTACAAAGAATTCTTCAACACTTGTTCAACCTTTGGACGAAGACCTACTTCGACTAGTGGATGGTACCACTATGATCCCGCCTCCGTCTGCTTCAAGTCACCTCACTACAGTATATAAGCCACGTCTACGGCCCTATGCTGTACATTCTACAAGATTGATGGACTGAACACATCGACTCCAGGCTGAGGGACTGATTACCTCATACTCCTCCTCTCCTTACGCCTTCCTCTTTGTATTGGACTGATGAAGCCACTGTGTGGCGAAACGTTTCCTGAATAAAGATTCCCATATGCTGCATAAGTGTCTCAATCTTCAACTTGTCGGTTTTTCAAACCATTCATCACACACACAAGTTATATAGTAGCATTGTATAGACTCATGAACCATTGTTTCATCAGAATAAATTACGCTGTCTCGCAGAATATCTATATAACAGTTATAAATACTCTGCGAAAAATAGTTCCATTTGTGAATATTGCACTCCATGAAGTTTTTATGTGCCATTTTCTTGCTATTTGCAACAATATTGTGCGTCATCTGATGTAATTTTCAATAGCAATGGGATAATATTACTCAACATTGTTAATGGAAACTCGGAGAATTTAATGTCTGGGATGAAAGCGTTTTCTAGTGCTTTTTGTTCTACTGAAGTGTTTATCTCTGCTTCTCGAGAGCAGTTTTGCATTTCATCTTGGCAGCAGTTGCATCCCAGGTACACTTCAATTACCGAGCATCTTTCCCCTCTTTCCTCTCCTTTTTCTCAGAAGAGCTTCTTGAGCTAAGAATTGCATTTTTCAGCAGTTCGGCTTCCAGGATTAAAGTTTTAATTCTACTCCAGTTTATCTCAGAGGAAAAATAAACACATAAGCAGTATAATGTGATCCTTTATTGACAACGTTTCGCCCACACGGTGGGCTTTATCAGATCTGTTTGTGACTTGATAAAGACCACTGTGTGGGCGAAACGTTGCCAATAAAGAATCACATTATCTTGCTTATGTGCTTATTTTTCCACTGTGTCGGTATTTTGCACCATTTATTTTTATCTCAGAGCGCGGACCTTATCTAAGGCACATTATAATATCACTATGGAAGATGCTGCAACGAAAGCAGACTCACAACCTGATTCAATTCTTCTGGTAAGTAAATCTTGGCAGAAGGTAAAAGAAGACTTGTACATCAAGGATCGAACACATGACCTTACGATCATCAGGTTACTTAAGTGAATTTCCAAGTTAAGCTTGGTGGACAGGAAAAGTACTTGAAACACGACATATTTAAAATAGGTTACTGAAGATATTTTCGCAATAATAAACAGTCAGGACTGGAATGTCTGTTACATTCTAGTTTACAGTCCCACTTCCTCAACCCATCACTTCTTGGAGTGTCTTGGTGATAGAAAAAATAAGGTGAAAAGAATTCTTTGGGAATTACAAAAAACTTGTATGGGAAATTTATAGCAGCTTGCTAGTTTTAAGAGTGACTTGGCAAGGTTTCAAGTCCTGCCTATAAAGTTGTTTGTAGTCAGTTGGATGAATCTTATTCAAGCTTCACGGTCAAGTAGTTACTGCACTGGCCTAATAATTATACCATAAACACTGGCTAACATGTCAAAAGTGATGCAATATAAGCAATAACAATGATAAACATGGCAAAAAAGTTTTGCTGGTGCAGCAAGCACCTACAGTCGAGCACAGGCGAATAGAACGCTAGAGACAGTAGAAGTAGCTTTGAGGTGAACTGTCTCTCAGCCTGAAGCTGTCTTACATCAACTTACTGGTATAATATAACATCAGTAACATGTTATTTGTCTGACATGGTAATAACATCGTATCGTACAGGGAAGACATGCAATTCCATAGCTAAAAAATAATTATTTGGCTTGACCAACTGCCACTACTTAGCAACGTTCACGGGTGATAACATCGCCAGCTGCTACAAGTTAGTTCGTCTCAATTATATAATCTCATCGCCTATCAAGTCTGAGGAACTGATCGCTTTAAAATTACTGTTTCCAATGTTAGTTTTTCCCTTTAATTAACTGAAGAACGTTGCTAAACGTTTCAGCAACGACAAAATATTAACAGATCGATTGGCCGAAGGAGCATTATTAAACGAGCGCCTGATTTTTTCCCCTTTCTTTCCCCACCAGATTTTCATTTTTATTTCGCTCATAACATCTGTTCGGCTTAAAATTTTGAACGCTTGTATGGGGTAACAAGAACAAGGTTTTAAGAACAGCTGACATGAGTAGGTGATTTATGATCAATCTCGTTAAACCCATTCTCAGCGTTATGGAATGGTTGCGATAACTACCAAAATCCTCGGTGCATTACCCTGAAACTTCCAAAAAAAAAAAAAAAGGTTCCTCAGAATTCGGTGACGGTGAAGAGTGAAATTCAAGTATGTAGGTGAAGGTCTACCTCGTTAAACAAATTTTAGTAGACCATTTGTGAGCGGGAAGAATGGCTTCAGTATTTGAGGATTGAGCCATCTTACTGCCAGTATTTTTGTGCTCGAAAATTTGTCAGTATAGTTAAACAGTTTGAAATATTTTGAATAGTATGAATGTGTGTCACGACTTGAGAATGCTTCTCCTGAGCAGCTTCCAATTATAGGAACTAATGTGTTTACCTGAACGAAAAGTTCACGCTGTTATTGGGTAGCAATAGGTCCCATTTGCCAGTTTTCACTAAACAGATATATTTATTTACATTTAATTGCTTTAGAATAAATCTGATTGGTTTATAAATATTAATGATGATGCATTCAATAAAAGACTGATTCAGCATAAGTTTAGTCTAAGTAAATGCATATTTGAAATTTTACTGAAATTGTTAAAAAAAAAAAAAAAATAGAATTGTTGGACTAACATCAGTTACCGGAGAACGCCTTTTCTGAACAGCTTCAAAAATTTACCATCGGTGGGCTTTAGTACAAGAAAGCCTCGTGTTCACTTTGAGTTAGGATATCTCAATGCAAAGTATTTTTGTATTTATCTGGGTCTGTGTGAGTACCAATTTGTCATTTCAGTTTTTATTACAGATTTAAAAAAATAAATAAATGGAAGGCAATATTTTTTCTAATTTGATATTAGAGAATCTTAAAAATTGAATGTAACTGTATTAAGAAAACTATATGAAAAATTGTGTTTTATGGTATTTATTAAATTTAATAATAATAGGCTTTCCTGCTTTCGAAATATTCTCTGCAACTTTTCTCTTTTCTCTTCAAAATTTTCGTTTATTACTCAAGAACGGCTTATTTAATAGGTTTCAAACTCTGAATGTGATATTCATGGATCTACATGCATGATGTTATGGCCCTACATATGTAACATAGGCCTTCCCAGATTTTGTTTCTTTGTGATAACTGAAGAAAGGCTCCTCTGATGAAATGCAAAACTTCAAGACTCGTATGCGCTACTTTGAAAAAGGTTGTTATCGTTACTGTAGTGTATAGGAGCAAATTTTGCCATTATTTTTTCTTTATGCAGATGAGGAGCTCATGATCCAAGGAACTGGATTTTTCAGCTCCTACAGTGAATTGAATCTGAATGTCTCCCAATCCAAAGAGAGAGACAGAGGGAGTGAGAGAGTAGCATTTGACATTGCTGGAGCTTTCGACCGTGAATGGCACCAGGGACTCTTGCCAAAACTGAAAGGATTTGTAGCTTCTGGCTCTGTGCTATTACTTGTTAATGATTACCTTCAATGTAAATATCAGTGTGATAGGGTTAAATATCTTCATCAATGTCCTTCTTCACCTCATCCTCAGAATTCCATGCAGAACACTGTACTCTGGTGCATCAATCACCAGTTTATGCTATATCAGCCTGCGGAAAACGGTAGACGATTACCTTTGCCTCTGAGAAAACACAAATGTGGATAGTCTCTAGATAACATGAAGTTAATGTATGAGCAATGCAAGGAATTATTGGAAGATTGATAGAACCTGGGGACGAGATAGTTATCCTAGGATTGAAATTTGATTCCAAACTGTTTATAAAGAGCCAAGTAAGCCTTGTAGGCAAGGCAATATAAACGCAAATAGCAGTATGGCGTATGTCGACAGTAGAGGTTACAAAAATCCGTACGAGGCACAAGTGTGATCACACCTTGAGTAGGCTCCACTGTTTTGGACTGCCTGCACCCCGTCTCATCTACGTCTTTTGGACAAAACACAGAATCGAGCAAGACTACTTATCTCTCTCCTAGACCCGTCCTGGAGAGATCTGTTATTCCAGGAACAGAGAGATCCTTATTGCTTTCCGAAGGCAATTTGGGAAGACAATAAGGATAGTCAAATGGCTACTGAATGTTTTGACGTTCGGAGAAGGTGAAAGAAAATTGGAAAGAGATTGCAGTCCAAATACATTTTTCGAACAACGAGGAGTAACGTTAATTAAACATCGTATCGAGCACATCGGGGAGAAACACATCAGATGAATAGCGTTGGTGGCAAATGCAAGCCAAGCAAACCTAAAAAACTTTCAGGAACGTCATCGGATAAATATTCTATTGAAGACATATTTTAGACCTATGCATCACTATCTCACTATTTCAGCCCAACTCTCATCACGCATTTAAGGAAACAAGAAAAAGCTCAGAAAATTGTAAGAAAACATCCTCGCAGACCCAAAAAGACAGACTTATGATAAAATACTTTACGAACTGAACATAGCGACAATAGAGGAAGGAAGGATTAGGGAAGAACTGATACAATAAGTATTTTAAGAGACTATGAAAAGACAGACAATAACAGTGGTCAGAATAGCGAGACGCGAGGGATAGGAAGCGTAACTGGAAGATAAAACTCACTCGAATCACAGGGACGTTAACAAATGCTTCATTAGTCTCAGAGAGAAAAGGAGGTGGAATGGCATGGAAAAGTAGTGCCAGTAAGCATACACAGTTTTAAGAATTAGAACATCAGGATCTACAAGGCGGGAACTAACGAACCATCGCCTGCAGTCAAGAATCTGGGGCCAGGAGGGAAAACTCAACTCTGTACTACGACAACTAACTAGTTAATAATATAGTTATACACATACACACACACATTCTCTCTTACACACACAAACACACACAAAAAAAAACACATACACACACCTGGTCCAGCAACTGGCTTCTCGAATTCAACCCTGCCAAATGTAAAGTCATGAAGATCGGAGAAGGGCAAAGAAGACCGCAGACAGTATAGGCTAGGTGGCCAAAGACCGCAAACCTCGCTCAAGGAGAAAGATTTTGGGGTGAGTATAACACCAAACACGTCTCCAGAAGCACACATCAACCAGATAACTGCTGCAGCATATGGGCACGTAGCAAACCTGAGATTAGCGTTCCGATACCTAAGTAAGGAATCTTTCAAGAGACTGTACACCGTGTACGTCAGGCCCATACTGGAGTATGCAGCACCTGTTTGGAACCCACACTTGATCAAGCACATCAGGAAATTAGAGAAAGTGCAAAGGTTTGCGACAAGATTAGTTCCAGAGCTACGGGGAATGTCCTACGAAGAAAGCTCAAGTGAAATCGGCCTGACGGAACTGGAGGACAGGAGGGTTAGGGGAGACATAGCAACGACATACAAAATACTGCGTGGCATAGACAAGGTGGACAGAGCTAGGATGTTCCAGAGAAGGGACACAGAAACAAAGGGTCACTCTTGGAAGTTGAAGACTCAGATGAGTCACAGGGATGGTAGGAAGTATTTCTTCAGTCATAGAGCGGTCAGGAAGTCGAACGGTCTGGCGAGTGATGTAGTGGAGGCAGGAACCATACAAAGCTTTAAGACGAGGTATGATAAAGCTCATGGAGCAGGGAGAGAAAGGATCTAGTAGCGTTCATTGAAGAGGCGGGGGCCAGGAGCTGAGTCTCGACCCTTGCAATAGCAATTAGGTAAGTACAATTAGGTGAGTACACACACAGACACACACAGACACGCGCGCGCGCGCGCACACACACACACACGCCAGGAGCTCGGACTCGACCCCCGCAACCTCAACTAGGTGAGTACACACACACACACACACACACGCATGCACACACACACACACACGCATGCACACACACACACACACACACACACAGCCAGGAGCTCGGACTCGACCCCGCAGATGACAACCTCAACTAGGTGAGTACTAGGTGAGTACACACACACACACACGCACGCGAGCACACACACACACACACACACACACACACACACACACACACACACACAGGGGTCAGTTCTAGGACCAGTGCTATTTTTGATATATGTGAACGACATGATGGAAGGAATAGACTCTGAAGTGTCCCTGTTCGCAGATGACGTGAAGTTGATGAGAAGAATTAAATCGGATGAGGATGAGGCAGGACTGCAAAGAGACCTAGACAGGCTGGACATGTGGTCCAGTAACTGGCTTCTCGAATTCAATCCAGCCAAATGCAAAGTCATGAAGATTGGGGAGGGGCAAAGAAGACCGCAGACAGAGTATAGGCTAGGTGGACAAAGACTACAGACCTCACTCAGGGAGAAAGACCTCGGGGTGACCATAACACCGAGCACATCACCGGAGGCACACATCAACCAAATAACTGCTGCAGTATACGGGCGCCTGGCAAACCTGAGAATAGCGTTCCGATACCTTAATAAGGAATCGTTCAAGACACTGTACACTGTGTATGTTAGGCCCATACTGGAGTATGCAGCACCAGTCTGGAACCCACACCTGGTCAAGCACGTCAAGAAGCTAGAGAAAGTACAAAGGTTTGCAACAAGGCTAGTCCCAGAGCTCAAGGGAATGTCGTACGAGGAAAGGTTAAGGGAAATCGGACTGACGACACTGGAGGACAGAAGGGTCAGGGGAAACATGATAACGACATACAAGATACTGCGGGGAATAGACAAGGTGGACAGAGATAGGATGTTCCAGAGAGGGGACACAGGGACAAGGGGTCACAACTGGAAGCTGAAGACTCAGATGAGTCACAGGGACGTTAGGAAGTATTTCTTCAGTCATAGAGTTGTCAGCAAGTGGAATAGCCTAGCAAGTGAAGTAGTGGAAGCAGGAACCATACATAGTTTTAAGAAGAGGTATGACAAAGCTCAGGAAGCAGAGAGAGAGAGGACCCAGTAGCGATCAGTGAAGAGGCGGGGCCAGGAGCTGAGTCTCGACCCCTGCAACCACAATTAGGTGAGTACAATTAGGCGAGTACACACACACACACACACCCACGCCCACACCAATACACACACACACACACGCCCACACACGCACGCCCATACACGCACACCCACACACGCACGCCCACACACGCACGCCCACACACACACACACACACACATACACACACACACACACACACACACACACACACACACACACACACAGGTATAATAATGAAGAAGGGATGAATCGTCTTAGTAAAATATCACCAGCATAACGAATAACAAAACAAGATGTTGGAGAACGATGTGAGGGAGAGGCAAGTGATGAGATGAGAAATGCGACAGTGAAGGACTGTGAGACACTGGAGAATGAAAGTAAAGGTGTGCAAGAGAGAGAGGAAGAAGTGATTTAGAGGAGAGAGAGAAGTGAAGATAGGAGTGTATAGGAGATGAATGAGACAGATAGTGTGTGGGCTAAGGCAGGGAAACAGAAAGAAGGGGAGAGAGACAGACACACAGACACAGAATAAAAACCTTGGCTATGTTGGATCATTTTACCACAACAGAATGAGGTGAAACTACACGCACAACCTGTCTGTGGGGAAGAAGAAACTGGCAGGACCTATGTTTCGAGCTCGCCTTCTCTGATTGGAATTCACTGAACTGCCTTCACTGAACACATCCGTAATCTCTAACAAAAACACATCCCTCCCCGGCAGTACTGTATGTAACATTGATGTATTTGCTGAGACGTGGTTTAATTCAAAAAGTCGGGACATGCCTGCGGAATGTCATATTCAGGGTTTTAAATTGTTCCAAGAAGATAGAAGTATTGGGAGGGGGGGTGGGGTGGCATTGTATGTCCGAGATCGCTTGAACTGTTGCATAAAAACGGGTATTAAGTCTGAAGTAACACATACAGAGTCTGTTTGGATAGAATTTTCAGAGGGGCATAAAAAACTGATTTTAGGAGTGATATACCGTCCCCCAAACTTAGATAGGGACCAAGGGAAACTACTATGGGAGGAAATTGTTAAGGCCACAAGGCACGATAATGTAATAATTCTAGGAGACTTTAACTTTAGTCATGTTGATTGGAATTTCTTGACTGGGAATTTAGAATCATACGACTTCTTAGAAGTATTTCAGGATTGTTTTTTGAAGCAGTTTGTGACAGAACCTACAAGGGGAAATAACCTGCTTGACTTAGTTATGGCAAACAATGAATCCCTTGTTAATAATTTAGAAATTTCAGAGGAACTGGGTGCTAGCGACCACAAATCAATTACATTTAGCATTGAATGGAAGTACGATAGTAGCGATAACTCAGTAACAGTCCCAGATTTTCGCTTAGCAGATTACGATAGGCTTAGAGAACCCTTATCATCTGTTGACTGGGGTAACGAAGAGAGCTATCAATAAGACAGTTTTCTGAACACTATACATGCTGCTCAAAGAGCGTTTATCCCATATAAAGAAATTAGATCAAATAGAAATGACCCAAAATGGATGAATAATAGGCTCAAATATCTACTAGGGCATAAGAAAGGAATTTATAGGCGTATCAAAAGAGGTGAGGGTCTTCTTATGAATCAGTATATTGACATTAAGAGGGACATTAAAAAGGGGATAAGAAAAGCTAAAAGGGACTATGAAATTAAAGTTGCTATGGATTCTAAAACTAACCCAAAAAGTTTTTTCCAGGTCTATAGAACAAAAGTTAGAGATAAGATAGGTCCCCTTAAAAATAACTATGGGCACCTTACTGACAAAGAGAATGAAATGTGCTTGATTTTAAATAATTATTTTCTCTCAGTTTTTACATAGGAAGACACTAACAATATTCCAGTAATTAATTTTTACAGTGGGCTAGAAGAAGATAAAATATGTAACATCACAGTCACTAGTGAGATGGTTGTGAAGCAGATAGACAGACTGAAGCAAAATAAGTCGCCGGGTCCTGATGAGGTTTTTTCAAGGGTTCTTAAGGAATGCAAAATGGAACTCTGTGAACCATTAACTAATATTTTTAATTTATCTCTTCAAACAGGTGTAGTGTCTGATATGTGGAAGATGGCTAATGTAACTCCTATTTTTAAAACAGGGGACAAGTCGTTACCGTCAAATTACCGCCCAATAAGCCTGACCTCAATTGTAGGCAAATTACTAGAGTCAATTATAGCTGAGATTATAAGAAGCCATCTCGATAAGCATAGCTTGATTAATGATACTCAGCATGGATTCACAAGAGGCCGGTCTTGTCTAACTAATTTATTAACTTTCTTCAGTAAAGCTTTTGAGGCTGTTGACCACAATAAAGAATTTGATATTATTTACTTAGATTTTAGTAAGGCTTTTGATAGAGTTCCGCACCATAGACTGTTAAAGAAAGTGGCAGCTCATGGCATTGGGGGAAAAGTGCTCTCGTGGATCGAGTCATGGCTCACTGACAGGAAGCAGAGAGTGTCCATAAATGGGGTTAAATCCGAGTGGGGATCTGTAACAAGTGGCGTTCCACAGGGATCAGTCTTGGGCCCGTTGTTGTTTATAATATATATCAATGATCTTGATGAGGGAATTACTAGTGATATGAGCAAATTCGCCGATGACACAAAGATAGGTAGGATAATTGATTCAAACGTAGATGTTATGGAACTTCAGGAGAATTTAAACAAACTCTATTCTTGGTCAGAAAAGTGGCAGATGCAGTTCAATGTAGATAAATGCAAGGTTCTGAAGCTTGGGAGTGCCCATAACCCTAATACTTATAAGTTAAATGATGTAGAACTTAGCCATACAGATTGCGAAAAGGACTTGGGTGTTATGGTGAGCAGCAACCTTAAACCAAGACAGCAATGCCTAAGCGTACGTAATAAGGCAAATAGATTACTGGGATTTATATCAAGAAGTGTAAGCAACAGAAGTCCAGAGGTCATACTGCAGCTTAGTAAGGCCTCACCTAGATTATGCAGCTCATTTCTGGTCTCCGTATTACAAAATGGACATAAATTCGTTAGAAAACATTCAGCGTAGGATGACTAAATTAATACATAGCATTAGAAATCTTCCTTATGAAGAAAGATTGAAGACTCTTAAGTTACATTCACTTGTTAGACGAAGAATGAGGGAAGACCTGATCGAAGTGTATAAGTGGAAGATAGGTATTAATAAAGAGGATGTTAATAAGGTTGTTAGGTAAGACACATATGCAACAGTTAGGTATCTTTATTATGAAACGTTTCGCCTACACAGTAGGCTTCTTCAGTCAAGTACAGAAAAGTTGATAGAAGCAGAAGATACTTGAAGACGATGTAATCAGTCCATCACCCTTAAAGTTTTGAGGTGGTCAGTCCCTCAGTCTGGAGAAGAGCATTGTTCCATAGTATGAAACAATATGGAGATGAAGTGACAGAATGGAGCTTTTTATAGCGCCAAGAGGTGAGACGTAGGCCACTAGGAGAGGTAAGAACTCAGATGTTGAAAGGTCAGGTCCCTCTCAAATCCAGCCGCTCTCACTAGTGGAAGTTGTCGAAGTTGATTGCAGGTCTGTACCAAGATACCCTTGTGTTGCAGTGTCTGACAGATTGAACATTAAAATGGTATAAAATACCGACAGGTTGTTAGGTAAGACACATATGCAACAGTTAGGTATCTTTATTATGAAACGTTTCGCCTACACAGTAGGCTTCTTCAGTCAAGTACAGAAAAGTTGATAGAAGCAGAAGATACTTGAAGACGATGTAATCAGTCCATCACCCTTAAAGTTTTGAGGTGGTCAGTCCCTCAGTCTGGAGAAGGGCATTGTTCCATAGTATGAAACAATATGGAGATGAAGTGACAGAATGGAGCTTTTTATAGCGCCAAGAGGTGAGACGTAGGCCACTAAGAGAGGTAAGAACTCAGATGTTGAAAGGTCAGGTCCCTCTCAAATCCAGCCGCTCTCACTAGTGGAAGTTGTCGAAGTTGATTGCAGGTCTGTACCAAGATACCCTTGTACAGACCTGCAATCAACTTCGACAACTTCCACTAGTGAGAGCGGCTGGATTTGAGAGGGACCTGACCTTTCAACTCTGAGTTCTTACCTCTCCTAGTGGCCTACGTCTCGCCTCTTGGCGCTATAAAAAGCTCCATTCTGTCACTTCATCTCCATATTGTTTCATACTATGGAACAATGCTCTTCTCCAGACTGAGGGACTGACCACCTCAAAACTTTAAGGGTGATGGACTGATTACATCGTCTTCAAGTATCTTCTGCTTCTATCAACTTTTCTGTACTTGACTGAAGAAGCCTACTGTGTAGGCGAAACGTTTCATAATAAAGATACCTAACTGTTGCATATGTGTCTTACCTAACAACCTGTCGGTATTTTATACCATTTTAATGTTCATGTTAATAAGGTCTTGAGGATGTCTCTCCAAGAGAGAACCCGCAGTAATGGATTTAAATTAGATAAGTTTAGATTTAGAAAGGACATAGGAAAGTATTGGTTTGGAAATAGGGTAGTTGATGAGTGGAACAGTCTACCTAGTTGGGTTATTGAGGCTGGGACTTTGGGTAGTTTCAAATCTAGGTTGGATAAGTACATGAGTGGGAGGGGTTGGATTTGAGTGGGACTTTCGCATCAGAGCTTATTTCTTGGGTGGCATTGAAAATTGGGTTGGGCAAATGTTTTGTTAGTGGGATGAATTGTAAAGGACCTGAACATTAAAATGGTATGAAATACCGACAGTATTTAGTATGGGCCAGCAGGCCTCCTGCAGTGTTCCTCCTTTCTTATGGTCTTATGACAAACATAAGAACATAAGAATGTAGGAACACTGCAGAAGGCCTACTGGCCCATACGAGGCAGGTCCTTATCAAAACGACATCTACCTAAAGCTACTCAAGAAATAACTGGTACTGCTGGTACTGCTAAGTACAAGGCTTGGAGAAGGTATCAGAGGTATCCCACTATCTATAAAAGGAACCTGCACAGGCAAACCTATTGGCAAATGGGTGAGGTCCAAAGGTGGGCCATCTCTGTATGGGAGGCTGACACAAAGAGAGTGGGCTCCAAAACCTTGTGGGCCTTGGTCAAGGACCAACAGGGTTATTCACCTGATGAATTATTCCACGTCTAAATCGGCAGGATAGAATCATCTCTACTAGCAGTCAGGGAAGCTGACATCTTTGCTGAACACTTGGCTAGTTGCTAGAGCTTTGTTCAAAGTGTCAGTGGTGACAATAAGGCAGGATGAGGCGTATTTTTCATATTAACACATCGGCATTCTCCCACCAAGGCAGGGCGGCCCGTAAAAGAAAAACTTTCATCATTCACTCCATCACTGTCTTGCCAGAGGCGCGTTTACACTACAGTTGCAAAACTGCAATATTAATACCCTTCCTTCAGAGTGCAGTGTACTTCCCATCTCCAGGACTCAAATCCGATCTGCCGGGTTCCCTGAATCCCTTCAAAAATGTTATCTTGTTCACACTTCAACATCATATCAAGCCCTAAAAACCATTCGTCTCCATTCGCTCCTAACACGCTCACGCATGCTTGCTGGACAAAACCTCCTTTACCCCCCTCCCTCCAACCATTCCAACGCCGACCCCTACCCCGCCTTTCCTCCACTACAGATTTATACCCTCTCGAAGTCATTCTATTTCGTTACACTCTCTCTGCATGTCCGAACCACCTCAACAACACCCACTCAGTCCTCTGGATAATAGTTTTGGTAATCCCGCACCTCCTCCTAATTTCCAGACTACGAATTCTCTGCATTATATTCATCTCTACTGCCTCCAACTTTCTCCTCGTTGCAGCATTCATCACCCATGTTTCACACCCATATAAGAGCGTTGGTATAATTATACTCTCATACATTCCCCTCTTTGCTTTCATGGATAAAGTTCTTTATTTCCTTAATCTTTATCTTCTCCTTAAATCGCTGGATCAAGAAAAGGCTGTTCGCACAGATATGTTGAACTCACGATTGAATATTAGACGTGCAGACTAGCTAGCGTCACCTCTAACTCTCATCTATCTGCAGTGCCTGTCACATTTTAAATGGCCTTCTGTGTAGAAAAGAGCAAATGTAGTCCCTGTCAACAGTAAGAACGCAGCGGAAATCAGCAATTGAAGACCAGTGTCACTGTCAATCATTGGCAAGACTCTTGAGACAATATTTCACGGCAGATAACAACGTTTTTTGACTACCATGCTTCATTGTGACTATCAACAAACACGGCTTAACAGAGGTTTAACAGCTGATCTGCTTTTAAACCTCTCCACTAAGTGGCACCAGTCACTGGATGAAACCAAATTCAGCTGTGTAGTAGCACTGGAAATTGCTGGTGCAATTAATTAATATTTTTCCTCCAGATTGAGAGTAAGAAATTATTTTGAAGCTGGAACAGAGGTATTTGGCACCTCATTATATCACTTCATAGATAAATGTTTACAATGACTACTTTCAAGGGAAGGTGAAGGCTTAGACAAATTTTATAACGAGAAAAGTGCAGAAAAAATTACACGATCCTCGGAGTTTTCTTGCTATCCTGGCAACGACACCTGGTAAGTTTTACTCAAGACGCTTTCTGCCTTCTTATCGCCCAGAGAGCGATAAGAAGACAGAAGTAACGATAAGACTGCCCACATTTTTGCATTTTTTATTATAATCCGTGCAACTAAAAAATTACCAGAGGTGTTAGCAACCAAGCTTAATTAGGCCTATTACGAATTCAGTCAGTCTGTTCACATTGCAAGTTGCATCATAACGTACTTATTTACATTTATGTTATCATAGTGAGCATTCCTATGACACTCAGTTTTGTTATTTACATCTCTCCTCATATTATTCATGTAAGATACAGAAATACGAAAGCTGTATTCTACATTTTCCATTAGGATACTTTAGCTTTCTCATGAAACAATAATTCAATGTGTGATGGAATTCCATAAAAATTTTACATTCCTTTGTCTCTGATTGTTGAGTATCTATATCCGGCGGCTTCTTCAATGAGCATGTTGTCAGTAATTAAGTGAATCTAGTGTCTTCAGTGATGACACATTATCAGTAATTATCAAAGAGTCATGTTCAGTGTCATAGGCTATCTTTAGTACCTAGATGCTAAACAATTCACTTGGCAGTGTAGACGTCTAGTTGTTAATCCTCATGCGTATCTTAACTTGGTTGCTATCATTCTTAGTTATTAAGGTGGCAACAAGGGCACATGCAGCTTTGCTAACAAACTCGTGCTTAGATCCATCAATGCATATAATTTGTGATTTATTATTAGCAGTTCGATGTTTAATTTCTTCTTGAGCCTTTGCAAGTGATGTAAGAAAGAGACAACCAATGATGAGCTTATGGGAAGGGACTTTCAGATATGTGACATTAGGTAAGTGCAACTCGCATGGAGTTGCTCGTGTTGTCTGAAGCGATATAGTTCGTGCAAGTTATAAAATTTAATATAATTGCCTATGTCCACAACCCATTTACATCTATGTATATATATATTCTTAGAGACTGGTTCATTTCTAAACATTTTAATACCAAGTGCAGTGTTACTCTCAATAATCTGATACTTGGAACACGAAGTTCCTTCCCATTATTAAGATCCTTGGTAGTTTCAGAACGGCTAAGAATAATTCTGATGGCTATGTTTTGCGCAGAGAATTTTCCTTAGCTAATATTAACCAGCTCTGCATAATTAATTAAAGTTCTAATGTAGTCTATGTACCTACTCCTCACTATTCTTACACTACCACCATAGTGGGGATTGTAGCCAGCAATAGTTATCAGAGCATTTAGCCTATCTTTACATTTGTTTATTGATTCATTGAAGGGTACATCTACACCAGCATATATGTAAGATTTAACGAAGCTGATGTTTCACCCTGCGACGCAACACATCCAACACCTTGTTGGATGTGTTGCGTCGTCTACTTGTCAATATCTTTGTTATAGATCAAGATATGATGAAACCTAGTCCATTATAAATTATTTGAACTTCGTTCAGACTGGAACTCATCTTATGCCCTCTCTTATGATTCCTGATATCATCAACATAGCTTATAGCTATATGTTTATGAGAGTTAAGAAGATCATTTAGGATATTACACATCATGAGAATGAGAACTCCTCCGTGTGATGTTCCTAAGGACATTCTTTAGTCTCTCTTCTAAAAGCTTGGTAGAAAACGCATGATATTCTATTCGACATATAACCTATTCTCGTGCCGAGCGGGTTAATAACAACCTTAATTTTGAAAGTTAAGACACATGTGCAACATCTGGATATCTTTATTGTAGACGTTTCGCCATCCAGTGGCTTTATCAATACAGATTCTAGGACATAACAGGAAGACAGTAGAACTATATACAAAAGATGAGGTAATCAGTCCCTCGGCCTTGGAGTTAGTGTTCACAGCATCGATGCTGTGAACACTAACTCCAAGGCCGAGGTAATCAGTCCCTCAGCCTTGGAGTTAGTGTTCACAGCATCGATGCTGTGAACACTAACTCCAAGGCCGAGGGACTGATTACCTCATCTTTTGTATATAGTTCTACTGTCTTCCTATTATGTCCTAGAATCTGTATTGATAAAGCCACTGGATGGCGAAACGTCTACAATAAAGATATCCAGATGTTGCACATGTGTCTTAACTTTCATATTGTCGGTATTTTATACCTTTCTTACACAACCTTAATTTTGGCTAGTCATGTAAGATAACACTTCTCTTTGCGATACTGTGCAGTGAGAAAAGTAGCAATACCATTCTGCATACTTTTTCCTTTCAAAAATCCGTAGAGATGAGGTGCTAGATGGTGTCTGATTCTATAGTTTAGTCTGCTTTTTTAGCATTCTTTCAAGTATTTTACAAAGATAGTTAGTCAAGATTTAATGTGTTAAATTGTCTTGGTTTAATGATAGGCACAATGAGAACATTAAAATGGTATAAAATACCGACAGGTTGTTAGGTTAGACACACATGCAACAGTTAGGTATCTTTATTTCGAAACGTTTCGCCTACACAGTAGGCTTCTTCAGTCGAGTGCAGAAAAGTTGATAAAAGCAGAAGAGACTTGAAGACGATGTAATCAGTCCATCACCCTTGAAATTTTGAGGTGATCAGTCCCTCAGTCTGGAGAAGAGTATTGTTCCATAGTCAGAAACAATGAGAATATTGGTGCATGAAATAGGAAGGACATACTCGATGTAACTAAGATCACACAACGCTAACAAAGGGATTAGGGACTTGCTTAAAGTTCTGAAGATTTCATAAGTTTTACTATCCTCTCCATGGGCAGTTGATCGACTTTTAATTAATACAAGGCAATCGTTTTCATCAATATTAATGTTTATAAAGTAAATCAATTTCAACCTTCCATTAGAAGCATTCTCCAGGTTTGTTCCCATATGAGGTGAAGAATTTTCATGCCTGGAAGGTTCGGGCCAGTTATTTATGAGGTCCTTTGCTTTATCAAGAGGAAAATGATGAACAACACTGCCACTCATTTTCCTAGTAAATTTATTTATACCTTTCCAGGCAGCTCAACTTAGAAGGTTGGATCTATTTAACGCACAAACAAATTGTCCCTACCCCTGTTGTTGTTTATCGCCTGCCTATACACAGTGGCATGTACATTCACTAGTATTTCTCACTTTCTCCGTGCCCTCCGCATTTTCGACTTTTAGTTGCTCGAATTAAAAATTTCCACTCTTCGTAATTCGTCTTGGCTACCCTTCCGATTTCATAAAATCTTCCTTCTCACATGCTAATCGGACTTTCTTCTATCCCAAATTCTCTACTCCTTTCCTGTCTTTCTAATCTCAACAACTCACTTAATTCCTTAAACATAAACTTACTTTTCGCCAAACTAAAACCTTTCTCAGTAATTTATTTCGTACCTCTCCTCCTGCTATAAATGTCTCTGGTGTCTTCTCTATTCTATGCTCCTCTTGTTCTCTCCAATACTTTGGAGAAATTGTCCGCTTTCTTTCTGACAAACTCAAGGAACACGCACAAAAAAAGTATCTGAATTGCCGACACCAGTAGTGCTCCTTTCTGTCACGTTAGAGATCAGTCATCCTATTGACTGGTCCTCTGCTAAACCTGTCTACCCTTCTTCTAGCCCTCACACACTCCGTCTTGTTGAAGCATCTCTTGTGTACAACTTTGCTAATAAAAATCTTAGTCGTGGCTTTGTCTCTGTTTACGCCTTCCTTACCCATTACACTGTCAAATGATTCAAACTACAGAGCACTTGTGATTTGACCTGATTCTTTCTTCTCCTTTCCTTACCTCTTCTCCTTTCCTATTTTTTCTTATTTGCTCTTTCTTATGCCTAAGTGTGTTCTGTCTGTGTTTTTCTTCCCTGTGTTGTTGGTCCTACTCCTTGTGGGCTCTTAGCTCTCATTCAGTGCTCCTTTTTCTTGTTCTTAGACTGACCCCACTTCTGCTACTACTACGACTACTACTTAGTTTCTGCTACTATTGCCTCCCTTCTCCCTTCACTCCCGTGTGCCACTAAAGTACTCTCCCTACTTTCTACTACCAATTTTACTACTACTACTTCCACTACCAGTCTTACCCCTACCAATCCTTTTTCTACCTTTCTTGGTACCGTCCTTGTCCTCCCTCGCCTATATATATTGGTTGTCTCACTCTCTTGTGTTAAGGTGACTAAGTCGGAGCGAAACATCGTCGTAAGCTTCTCTCTCCTATGTGCGGCTACTGATTACTCATATTAAGCTATTTTAACAAGAATTACTGACGTTAGGTGTTCAACACATCTTCAGAGAATCTCCCGTGTCGAGCTGACACTCGGGCTACAGTCTGAGTGCCAGGAATGACTCAGCTGGAGTCGAAAGAGTCACCGTGCCCTTGTTGTAGGGCTGCCCCCTCCATAGGACTGTGAACGATACATCACTTGTACCAACTCTGACACACCTTCGGGTCACCACATGAAGTCACCACATGGAGAAGACCCGAGCCAGGACCCGTCCTGGCAAACCTACTCGAACATGAACTCTTTTGTATTAGTGTGACTTGTTAAAGGTCCAATTCAGACCGAAACGTCGTCGCAAGCTTCTCTCCCCTTTACAAGGAAAGCAATACTACTACAAGGGAAAGCAACAAACACAAATATTACTAGAAGCCAACACAACGAACTCTGAACATCACCGAAAAAGCAACATTAAAAGAATAGGCAAACAAACACAGAACAATATCACAAAAAGACCAACACTAATACTAAATGACGTAATGAACACGGTGGCCAATATTATCAATAAAGAAACAACCTAAATGATAAAAATAAAATGCTAGCATCACAAAGAGAACAAGAAACAAATCTGCATGCTACAGAAAACAAGAACAAAGTATGAGAGTAACAAAGAGACAAACCTCCTGCACCATCACATGAAATTTTCATTTGCGTCCAGTCGTTAGATTTACATTTCATAAACATCGGTATTTCCCAGCTGACAATAAAACTGTGGGAAAGATGGAGGCAAGAAGATAAGCAGGAAAGTGGGAAGAAAGTAAGGAAGTCGACAAGAAATGAATGACTGATGAGAAGAAGAAAGGAATAATATGAGACATAGACATCTTTCCCTCAAAGTAACGCTGATGAAAGGTGATGGCTGTAATAAACCGTGCTAGCGTGTGTAAATGGATTAAATATTACTTTTCCGTGTGGTAGTGTATACTGTTGTTGTGGTGAATTCGTTAAGTTTGTGGTTTTGTACATTAAAAAAAAAAGTTTCCGGCTGGATGACGAGCCAAAGCAATACGTAAAACGACGTATAATTGTTGTCGTAGTTAATAAAATCAGCTTCATTCGTCTGTAATATGTCCTACGAGGACAGGTTAAGGAAACTCAACCTGGTGACAATGGAGGACAGAAGGGATAAGGGAAACATGATAACGATGTATTAGATACTGAGAGGAATTAACAAGGTGAATAGGCAAAGAATATTTCAGAGACGGAACAGAGGAACAAAGGAACTCGACTAGAAGATGAAAACTCATGTGAGTCAGAGATATTTGGAAGTATTATTGCAGTTGTGAGGAAGTGAAACAGTCTGGGGATTAAAGTGGTGTGTGCAGGATCCATACAGAGCTTTAAGAAGAGATACGAAAAGGCTTTTGGAGCCTGAAGAGAGTGGAGCCTAGTACCAAATAACAAAGAGTCAGGGGTAGGACTTATGACTCTACCCCTGCAGCCACATATAGATGAGTACATGTAGGTGAGTATATACACACACACACACACACACACACACACACACACAAATATGCTAACGTACTCACACACACACATTCACCTACTCTCTCTCTCTCTCTCTCTCTCTCTCACACACACACACACACACACACACACACACACACACACACACACACGGGGCCAGGAGCTCGGACTCGACCCCCGCAACCTCAACTAGGTGAGTACACACACACACACACACACACACACACACACACACACACACACATCCTCTTGGACTGCAAGAAGGCCTTTGACACAGTTCCTCACAAGAGATTAGTGCAGAAGCTAGAGCATCAGGCGCATATAACAGGAAGGGCACTGCAATGGATCAGAGAATACCTGACAGGGTGGCAACAACGAGTCATGGTACGTAATGATGTATCACAGTGGGCACCTGTGACGAGCGGGGTCCCACAGGGGTCGGTCCTAGGACCAGTGCTATTTTTGGTATATGTGAACGACATGACGGAAGGGTTAGACTCAGAAGTGTCCCTGTTTGCAGATGATGTGAAGTTAATGAGGAGAATTAAATCTGATGAGGACCAGGCAGGACTTCAAAGAGACCTGGACAGACTGGACACCTGGTCCAGCAAATGGCTTCTCGAATTTAATCCTGCCAAATGCAAAGTCATGAAGATAGGGGAAGGGCACAGAAGACCACAGACAGAGTATAGGCTAGGTGGCCAAAGACTGCAAACCTCACTCAAGGAGAAAGATCTTGGGGTGAGTATAACACCGAGCATGTCTCCGGAAGCACACATCAATCAGATAACTGCTGCAGCATATGGGCGCCTGGCAAACCTGAGAACAGCATTCCGACACCTTAGTAAGGAATCATTCAAGACACTGTACACCGTGTATGTCAGGCCCATACTGGAGTATGCAGCACCTGTTTGGAACCCGCACTTGATAAAGCACGTCAAGAAACTAGAGAAAGTACAAAGGTTTGCAACAAGGTTAGTTCCAGAGCTAAGGGGAATGTCCTATGAAGAAAGATTAAGGGAAATCGGCCTGACGACACTGGAGGACAGGAGGGTCAGGGGAGACATGATAACGACATATAAAATACTGCGTGGAATAGACAAGGTGGACAAGGACAGGATGTTCCAGGGAGGGGACACAGAAACAAGAGGCCACAATTGGAAGTTGAAGACACAAATGAGTCAGAGAGATATTAGGAAGTATTTCTTCAGTCATAGAGTTGTAAGGCAGTGGAATAGCCTAGAAAATGACGTAGTGGAGGCAGGAACCATACACAGTTTTAAGACGAGGTTTGATAAAGCTCATGGAGCGGGGAGAGAGAGGGCCTAGTAGCAACCGGTGAAGAGGCGGGGCCAGGAGCTAGGACTCGACCCCTGCAACCACAAATAGGTGAGTACAAATAGGTGAGTACACACACACAGAAGGCCCTCTACCCCAACAACCTCCCTGCAACCAAACAGACTACCCCAAAACCCACAAGTCATACATACAGCCCCCACCCCACCCATCACAAGCTCAACCTTCACAGCAACCCACCATAGTATCTCGCCAGGTCTTCCACTTCCCCAACCCCAACGAACCCCCCAGACCACAGAATGCGGACAGAATAACAAATAAATGTGAGGAGTGGCATGAAAGATTCAAGGAGACGTCCCCAGATATCATAGCCACAGAAATGAAACTCACGTGGATGATAATGAATGCGAACTTTCCACCCAGATAGCAAATCCTGAGGAAAGAAGAAGGAGCAGAGAGGGAGGAGGAGTTGCACTGCTCAGCAAAAACCAGTGGGGATTTGAGGAAATGGAAAGAATGGACAGAATGGGCGAAAGGGACTACATAGTAGGAACAATTCAGTCTGGGGGCTCTACGGTGGCAATTACAGTAATTTACAACCCACCACAGAACAGTAGGAGGTCAAGAAAAGAATTTGAAGAAAGCAACAGAGCAATGGTAGATACACTAGCTGAGGTGGCCAGAAGGGCTCACATGGGTAGAGCAAATTTACTAGTTATGGGTGATTTAAACACAAGGGGATTGACTGGGAAAACCTGGAGCCACATGGGTGACCCGAAGCATGGAGAGCCAAAAGGATGAAGGTGGGACTGGAAAACCTTATTCAACATTTTAGGGACACTACCAGAGAGAGAAGAGAGGATGAACCAGCAAGACTGGATCTCGAATTCACCGTGTGTAGTTCAGATATTTAGAACATTACATACGAAAGGACCCTCAGAGCTAGTGATCACGTGGTTCTGAGCTTCAAATAGTATTTTTTTTTATTAACACATCAGCCGATTCCCACCAAGGCAGGGTGGCTAGAAAAATAAAAACTTTCATCACCATTCACTCCATCACTGTCTTGCCAGAGGGGTGCTTTACACTACAGTTATAAAACTGCAACATTAACACCCCTCCTTCAGAGTGTAGACACTGTACTTTCCATCTCCAGGACTCTAGTCCGGCCTGCCGGTTTCCCTGAATCCCTTCATAAATGTTACTTTGCTCACACTCCAACAGCACATCAAGTATTAAAAACCATTTGTCTCCATTCACTATCAAATATGGTAGTGCACGCTTGCTGGAAGTTCAATCCCCTCGCACACAAAACCTCCTTTACCCCTCCCTCCAACCCTTCCTAGGCCGACCCCTACCCAGCCTACCCTCCGCTACAGATTTATACACTCTCGAAGTCATTCTATTTTGTTCCATTATCTCTACATGTCCGAACCACCTCAACAACCCCTCCTCATCCCTTTGGATAATAGTTTTGGTAATCCCACACCCTCTCCTAGTTTCTGAACCACGAATTCTCTGCATTATATTCACACCACACAATGCCCTCAGACATGACATCTCCACTGCCTCTAGCCTTCTCCTCGTTACAACATTCATCATCCATGCTTCACACCCATACAAGAGTGTTGGTACAACTATACTCTCATACATCACCCTTTTTGCTTCCACGGACAAAGTTCTTTGTTTCCACAGACTCCTAAGTGCACCACTCACCCTTTTCCCATCATCAATTCTGTGATTCCCCTCATCCTTCATAGACCCATCTGCTGACACGTCCACTCCTATCTGAATACATTCTCCTCCTCCATGCTCTCTCCCTCCAATCTGATATAAAGTCACCTAATCTTTTTATCCTCATAACCTTACGCTTTCCTATATTCTCTTTTAATTTTCCTCTTTTACATACCCTACCAAATTCATCCACCAACCTCTGCAACTTCTCTTCAGAATCTCCCAAAAGCACAATATCATCAGCAAAGAACAACTGTGACAACTCCCACTTTGTGTTTGATTCTTTATCTTTTAACTCCACACCTCTTGCCAAGACCCTAGCATTCACTTCTCTTACAACCCCATCTATAAATATATTGAACAACCACGGTGACATCAGACATCCTTGTCTAAGGCCTACTTTTACTGGGAAATACTTTCCCTCTCCCCTACTTACTCTAACCTGAGCCTCACTATCCTCGTAAAAACTCTTTACTGCTTTCAGTAACCTACCTCCTATACCATACACCTGCAACATCTAACACATTGCCCCCCTATCCACCCTGTCATATGCTTTTTCTAAATCCTTAAATGCCACAAAAACCTTCATCTGCTATCCTACTCTCTGTCTTACTCTTAATTCTTTCAATAATAACTCTACCATACACTTCACCAAGTATACTCAACAGATTTATTCCCCTATAATTTTTGCACTTTTTTTTATCCCCTTTGCCTTTATACAAAGAAACTATGCACGTCAATCCAATCCCTAGGAACCTTACCCTCTTTCATACATTTATTAAATAATAGCACCAACCACTCCAAAACTGTATCCCCTCCCACTTTTAACATTTCTATCTTTATCCCATCAATCCCAGCTGCCTTACCCCATTTCATTCTACCCGCTGCCTCACGAACTTCCCCCACACTCACAACTGGCTCTTCCTCACTCCTACAAGATGTTATTCCTCCTTGCCCTATACACAAAATCACAGCCTCCCTATCTTCATTAACATTTAACAATTCCTCAAAATATTCCCTCCATCTTCCCGCTACCTCTAATTCTTCATTTAATAACTCTCCTCTCCTATTTTTAACTGTCAAATCTAATTGTTCCCTAGGCTTCCTCAACTTTTTAATCTCACTCCAAAACTTTTTCTTATTTTCAACAAAATTTGTTGATAACATCTCACCCACTCTCTCATTTGCTCTATTTTTATATTGCTTCACCACTTTCTTAACCTCTCTTTTTCTCTCCATATACTCTTCCCTCCTTGTATCACTTCTACTTTGTAAAAGCCTCTCATATGCTAACGTTTTCTCACTTACTACTCTATTTACATCATCATTCCACCAATCACTCTTCTTCCCTCCCGCACCCACTTTCCTGTAACCACAAACTTCTGCTGAACACACTAACACTACATTCTTAAACCTACCCCATACATCTTCGACCCCATTGCCTATACTCTCACTAGACCATCTATCGTCCAATAATTGTTTATATCTTACCCTACCTCCTCTGTTAGTTTATACACCTTCACCTCTCTCTTACTTGCTGCTTCTATTTTCCCTGTATCCCATCTACCTTTTACTCTCACTGTAGCTACAACTAGAAAGTGATCTGATATATCTGTGGCCCCTCTGGCCTCCGTCCAGTTTCCGGCCGGAGAGAAGATGATTCCTGCCGGCCGGCCGGCCGGAACATACCACATGTACATCCTGAAGTATACTCAACAGTCTTATCTACCAATACATAGTCCAACAAACTACTGTCATTACGCCCTACATCATATCCTGAATACTTATTTATCCTCTTTTTCTTAAGATACGTATTACTTATAACTAAACCCTTTTCTATACAAAGTTCAGTCAAAGGGATCCCATTATCATTTACACCTGGTACCCCGAACTTACCAAGCAAGCACACCAGTCGACTAACACTCAGGTACCTATTTTACAGAAAAGTGAACATGGACAGCAGGTGTCTTCAGGAAAGACGTCCTAATATATCCACCTGTAACAGGGATCGAACCAGGTCGTCATCAGTGTATTGTGTATTATTCCAATCACGATATTGGGCCTTTTAATTTTGTTTTGTTTTGTTTTTGGTAACATAAGTTCCAGCTTGCGAATTTTATTAAAAAGTGATATTTATATATATTCAATCACTAGAGAATGCTTCTTCTGATCGGCTTAAAATTTTTAATGAAGATGTATTGTGCAAGAATGAGGAAGATACTCCATGAGTTTAATCAGAGCAGGACAAATTTTAAATTTTACTTCCATTGTTAAAACATTGGAATGTTGGAATTAAATAAATTATTGAAGAATGCAAATTGTGATCGGCTTCAAACTTTCACCGTTGGTGGGCCTTGCTAAAAGAAAGCTTGGCGTTCACTTTGAGCTGTGTAAATTTGAATATGTAACTTTTATTATAAAATGGCTGTTCTGATCAGTTTCAAACTCTAAACATTGGAAGTATTTTTTATGTATGTGTGCCAATCGGTCATATTTTAAAGCAGTTTTATGAAACTTGACTTATTTAAACTAAAATCAAATAAGTTTTTTCCTAAAATATTTAAAAGAATTTTAAGTCGGGCATTAATAAGAAAACATAACGTAAAAGCTCTCTGAAAGAGCAACTTTTTTTAAGTTAAGAAAAGATCGACTTAAATATTTTCTAAACATTCAGCAATATTTTTCGTTTCTTTCTACAGAATTGTCCGGTTCCACCAGTTTTGAGGTATCTAGTTCGCTTAGCAGCCTCTTCACCTTCTCTTCGGTTGTGTGTGGTGTGTCCAGTACTTGTTGGTGTACTCTATCATCCCGGTTTGCTGGAATCCTTTCCGTCTCCACTGAAAATACTTCCTTAAATCTCGTGTTGTGATCTTCACATACTTCTTGGTTATTTCATATGATATGCCCTTTCCTCCTCAGCCTAATTACCTGGTCATTGACTGTTGTTCTTCTCCTGATGTGGCTGAATAACAGCTTTGGATCAGATTTGGCTTTCGATACTGTGTTATTCTCGTATAGCCGCTGGGCCTCCTTCCTTACACATACATATTCGTTTTTGGCTCTTCGGTTAATCTCATTATTTTGATGTGTCCTTTGTCTTAGTTTTGGCCTCTCTACACCTCTTGGTGAACCAAGAGCTCTTTCTGGTCTTCCAGTTATTTATGTTGACCTTGGGTACGAACCTCTCCTCTACATCCTTGCATTTTGTTGTCACGTATTCCATCATTTTATTTACTGTTTTTCCCACCAGTTCTATTTTCCTCTGTACGTCATGCAGAAAATTCCTCATGCTCCAGTTTTTACTCTACAATGTGTGTGTGTGTGTGTGTGTGTGTGTGTGTGTGTGTGTGTGTGTGTGTGTGTGTGTGTGTGTGTGTGTGTGTGTACTCACCTAGTTGTGGTTGCGGGGGTCGATTCACAGCTCCTGGCCCCGCCTCTTCAACTGGCCGCTACCCGGTCACTCTTCCGGTGAGCTTCATCATACCTCTTTTTAAAGCTATGTATGGATCCTGCCTCCACTACATTACTACACAGGCTATTCCACTTCCTGACAACCAGTGACTGAAGAAATACTTCCTAACATCCCTGTGATTCATCCGAGTCTTCAACTTCCAACTGTGACCCCTTGTTGTTGTGTCTCATTTCTGGAACATCCTGTCTGTCCATGTATATACCTCTCAGTATTTTATATGTCGCTGTCATATCCCCCCTAACTCCTGTTTTCCAGTGTCGTCAGGTCGACTTCCCTTAACCTCTCCTTGTAGGACATACTCCTTAGCTCCTTGTTACAAACCTCTGCACATTCTCTAGTTTCCTTACATGCTTGGCTAGGTAAGGGTTCCAAACTGGCGCTGCATATTCCAATATGGGCCTAACGTACACTGTGTACAGGGTCCTGAATGACTCCTTATTTAGGTGTTGGAATACTGTTCTTAGGTTCGCCAGGCGCCAGTATGTTGCAGCAGTTATTTGGTTGATGTGCGCCTCATGAGATGTTCCTGGTGTTATAATCACACCAAGATCCTTTTCCTTGAGTGAGGTTTGTAGGCTCTGGCCTCCTAGACTGTACTCCGTCTGTGGTCTTCTTTGCCCTTCCCCAATCTTCATGACTTTGCACTTCGTGGGGTTCAACTCCAGGAGCCAGTTTCTGGACCAGGCCTGCAGTCTGTCCAAATCCCTTTGTAGTTCTGCCTGGTCCTCGTCCTACTGAATTCTTCTCTCATCAACTTCACATCATCTGCAAACAGAGACACTTCGGAGTCTATTCCTTCCGCCACGTCGTTCACAAATACCAGAAACAGCACCTGTCCTAGGACTGATCCCTGTGGCACCCCGCTCGCTACCGGCGCCCACTCTGACACCTCGCCATGTACCATGACTCGCTGTTGTCTTCCTGTGTGTGTGTGTGTGTGTGTGTGTGTGTGTGTGTGTGTGTGTGTGTGTGTGTGTGTGTACTCGCCTAATTGTACTCACCTAATTTTGGTTACAGGGGTCGAGACTCAGCTCCTGGCCCCGCCTCTTCACTGATCGCTACTAGGTTCTCTCTCTGCTTCCTGAGCTTTGTCATACCTCGTCTTAAAGCTATGTATGGTTCCTGCCTCCACTACATCACTTGCTAGGCTATTCCACTTCCTGACGACTCTGTGACTGAAGAAATATTTCCTAACATCCCTGTGACTCGTCTGAGTCTTCAGCTTTCAATTGTGACCCCTTGTTTCTGTGTCCCCTCTCTGGAACATCCTGTCTGTCCACCTTCTCTATTCCACGCATTGTTTTGTATGTTGTTATCATGTCTCCCCTGACCCTCCTGTCCTCCCGTGTCGTCCGTCCGATTTCCCTCAACCTTTCTTCGTAGGACATTCCCCTGAGCTCCGTAACTAGCCTTGTTGCAAACCTTTGTACTTTCTCTAATTTCTTGACGTGCTTGACCAGGTATGGGTTCCAAACTGGTGCTGCATACTCCAGTATGGGCCTGACGCACACAGTGTACAGCGTCTTTAGCGATTCCTTACTAAGACATCGGAATGCTATTCTCAGGTTTGCCAGTGGCTCATATGCTGAAGCAGTTATCTGGTTGATGTGTGCCTCCGGAGACGTGCTCGGTATTATGGTCACCCCAAGATCTTTCTCCTTGAATGAGGTTTGCAACCTTTGTCCACCTAGCCTATACTCTGTCTGCGGTCTTCTTTGCCTTCCCCAATCTTCATGACTTTGCATTTGGCAGGGTAGAATTCGAGAAGCCGGTTGTTGGACCACGTGTCCAGCCTGTCCAGGTCTCTTTGTAGTCCTGTCTGATCCTCATCCGATTTAATCCTTCTCATTAGCTTCACATCTGCGAGCAGGGACTCTGTGTGTGTGTGTGTGTGTGTGTGTGTGTGTGTGTGTGTGTGTGTGTGTGTGTGTGTGTACTCACCTATTTGTGGTTGCAGGGGTCGAGTCTTAGCTCCTGGCCCCGCCTCTTCACCGGTTGCTACTGGGCCCTCTCTCTCCCCGCTCCATGAGCTTTATCAAACCTCGTCTTAAAACTGTGTATGGTTCCTGCCTCCACTACGTCATTTTCTAGGCTATTCCACTGCCTTACAACTCTATGACTGAAGAAATACTTCCTAATATCTCTCTGACTCATTTGTGTCTTCAACTTCCAATTGTGGCCTCTTGTTTCTGTGTCCCCTCCCTGGAACATCCTGTCTTTGTCCACCTTGTCTATTCCACGCAGTATTTTATATGTCGTTATCATGTCTCCCCTGGCCCTCCTGTCCTCCAGTGTCGTCAGGCCGATTTCCCTTAATCTTTCTTCATAGGACATTCCCCTTAGCTCTGGAACTAACCTTGTCGCAAACCTTTGTACTTTCTCTAGTTTCTTGACGTGCTTTATCAAGTGCGGGTTCCAAACAGGTGCTGCATACTCCAGTATGGTCCTGACATACACGGTGTACAGTGTCTTGAACGATTCCTTACTAAGGTATCGGAATGCTGTTCTCAGGTTTGCCAGGCGCCCATATGCTGCAGCAGTTATCTGGTTGATGTGTGCTTCCGGAGACATGCTCGGTGTTATACTCACCCCAAGATCTTTCTCCTTGAGTGAGGTTTGCAGTCTTTGGCCACCTAGCCTATACTCGGTCTGTGGTCTTCTGTGCCCTTCCCCTATCTTCATGACTTTGCATTTGGCAGGATTAAATTCGAGAAGCCATTTGCTGGACCAGGTGTCCAGGTCTCTTTGAAGTCCTGCCTGGTCCTCATCAGATTTAATTCTCCTCATTAACTTCACATCATCTGCAAACAGGGACACTTCTGAGTCTAACCCTTCCATCATGTCGTTCACATATACCAAAAATAGCACTGGTCCTAGGACCGACCCCTGTGGGACCCCGCTCGTCACAGGTGCCCACTGTGATACATCATTACGTACCATGACTCGTTGTTGTCTCCCTGTCAGGTATTCTCTGATCCATTGCAGTGCCCTTCCTGTTATATGCGCCTGATGCTCTAGCTTCTGCACTAATCTCTTGTGAGGAACTGTGTCAAAGGCCTTCTTGCAGTCCAAGAAGATGCAATCAACCCACCCCTCTCTCTCGTGTCTTACTTCTGTTATTTTATCATAAAACTCCAGAAGGTTTGTGACACAGGATTTGCCTTCCATGAATCCGTGCTGGTTGGCATTTATACTCTTGTTCCGTTCCAGGTGCTCCACCACTCTCCTCCTGATAATCTTCTCCATAATTTTGCATACTATACACGTCAATGACACAGGTCTATAGTTTAGTGCCTCTTTTCTGTCTCCTTTTTTAAAAATGGGAACTACATTTGCCGTCTTCCATACCTCAGGTAGTTGCCCAGTTTCCAGGGACATGTTGTGTGTTTGTGTGTGTGTGTGTGTGTGTGTGTGTGTGTGTGTGTGTGTGTGTGTGTGTGTGTGTGTGTGTGTGTGTGTGTGTGTAGAACGCTCAGGGCAGGCTGCGCTCAAGACACGACATGTGAAGGTAGTACAAACAGGTAACAACCACCTCAGGCTACAAGTGCTTCAGATAGCTTAGCCATGTGGGTTGGACATATGCGTGGCTTGTTCCACGTGACTTGGTGATCTGCATAACTAGCTGATCATACGTGGCTTGCTGGTTTACATAGCTTCGAGTGGCTTGGGCACTAATACATAGATTTGACCAGAAATGCACACGAAATTTAGAGACAGCATAGAGAGCGAGTTGGTAAGTGGTGGTAGGACCACTGGTGGTGTCGGCAGGCTAGAGTTTACTGCACCTCACAAGTACGTGGAGTCCAGGGTGAGCCTGCCCACTGGGTAAACTCTTTTGTTGAAAAACACCACTCAACTCACGGTAGGATGACCCGGAAAAGAAGAAACACTTTCGTCATCATTCACTCCATTAACGTTTTGCCAGAGGTGTGCTTACAATATAATTAAAAGACGGCAACATATCAACACCCCTCCTTCAGCGTACAAGCACTGGTTTCTCTAAATCCCTTCATAAATACTACTTTTCTCACACTCCAACAGCACATCGTCAAAAAAAAAAAAAATCTCCACTCGCTCTAATCTCGCACGCTTGCTTTAATTCCAAGCCCCTCACACACTTAACCTCCATTACCCCTTCCCTCCAACCTTCTCCAGGTCGACCCCAACCCCGCCTTCCTCCCACTATAGATTTATATGCCCTCCAAGTCATTCTGTTTCATTCCATGTCCAAACAATCTCAACAACTCTTCCTCTGTCCTCTGCATAATACTTTTAGAAACCCATCACCTCCTTCTAATCCCAAGCTATAGATTCTTTGCATTATATTCACACCGCACAGTGCCCTCAGGCACGACAAATACCACTTCCTCCAGCCTTCTCCTTGCTTAAAATTCACTACCCATACTTCACAAACATAAAAGGGATCCCAGTCATATGTAGCATCTTGCCTAGAAAGGGAGTGGGCAATGAATCGATGTCTAGGGCAATTGGTATAAATTGCTGGCTAGACAGGTACTGCAAGGAACTTGCAATCCCATTCATTGATAACTGGGACCTATTCTTTGGCAAACGTGATATGTATGCAAGGGATGGGGTTCATCTCTCTGGGGATGGAGTAGTTGCATTAGCCAGTTCGATTGAGAGGGTAATTGATGACTTGTCTAGGAATTTAAACTGATAGATTATAGATGTATGGGTGTTTGTGGGAAACAATCAGGCTGCAGCATTAGGCTTAAAAACAGCAGTTATTACCGGGATACCTCAAGGATATGTTTAAAAGACAATATTCAAAATAAAGTTGCTAGTAATGGCAAATCAATTGATCAACAAACAAAGAGAGATAGTAGAGGGCAACGAGTGACTAGCTCCCTTAAAGTTTACTATACAAATAGTAGGAGTCTAAGAAATAAGATAGATGATCCAAGATTACTTGCAAGTGTAGGTAATATAGATATTATTGGTATAACAGAGACATGGTTCAACCTGAATAATAGAGAAATGCCTTCTGAATGCAACATACAGGGTTAAAACTATTCCACACTGATAGGGTCAACAGGAAGGGTGGTGGAGTGGCGATGTTTGTCAGAGAAAATTTAAATTGTTGTCTTAGACATGATATAAGATTAGAAACATCGAACACAGAATCTGTTTGGCTACAGTTTCTCGAGGGACGTGACAAATTAATTTTGGGTGTGATTTATAGGCCCCCAAACCTTGATAGGGAGTGCAGTAAGCTGTTATGGGACAAAATTCATAAGGCATCTAGATATGAAAATGTTGTGATAATGGGAGATTTTAACTTTAGACAAATTGATTGGAATAATATGACAGGAAATCTTGAGTCTAGCGACTTTCTTGATACGGTTCAGGATTGCTCTTTAGAACAGGTTGTGACACAACCAACTAGAGGAAACAATCTGTTTGACTTGGTTCTTGCCAACAAAGATTCACTAATTAATAATCTTGAAGTTAATGATGAGCATGGGGAAAGTGATCACAAATCACTTAGTTTTAATATATCATGGAATTACCCAGATAACTGCAATCAAATCTCTGTCCCAGATTTTCGCTTGGCCGACTTCATGGGACTGAAAAACTACATGGGTGGGCTAAATTGGGATGTCCTGACTATGGGTCGGGTAGGTGATCTTGGATGCCAATATGACGTTTTTCAGAGCATAGCTCTAGCTGCCCAGACAACTTTTGTTCAGAGTAGGGAAATTAGATCTAACAAAAATGATCCCAAATGGATGAACAATAGATTAAAACATCTCATTGGTCAAAAGAGATGTATATATAGGCGTATCAAAAGAGAGGATGGGCAGTTAAGAAATCAATATATTCAGTTAAAGAGAGAGATAAAGAAATGAATAAGAAAAGCAAAAAGGGATTATGAGGCTAAGGTAGCAAGGGATTCAAAGACTAACCCAAAAGGGTTCTTTCAGGTATACAGAAGATTAGGGACAAGACTGGTCCATTTAAGACTAACTCTGGTCATACCACTGACAGTGATAAGGATGTGTGTGAAATTCTCAATACCTACTTCCTCTCAGTTTTCACCCAGGAAAATACTAGCGATATTCCTGAAATAATAGATTATGTAGAACTGGATAATAAACTATGTACGATTGCGGTAACTAGTGACATGATCCTCAGACAAATAGAGAAACTAAAACCTAACAAATCCCCAGGTCCTGTTTACCTGTTTGCAAGGGTGTTAAATGAATGTAAAAAGGAACTTGACATACCTTTGGCTAATCTTTGTAACATATCACTACAAACTGGCATACTGTCTGATAAGTGGAAAATGGTAAATGTAATACCTATTTACAAGGCAGGTGACAGGTCCTTTGCTTCGAACTATGACCAATAAGCCTTACCTCCATATTGGGAAAATTTATGGAATCAATAATTGCCGAAGCAATTCGTAGCCATCTTGACAGGCACAGATTGATTAATGAATTTCAACACGGTTTCACAAAGGGGCGTTCCTGTCTTACGAATTTACTAACTTTTTTCACTAAGGTGTTTGAGGAGGTAGATCATGGTAATGAATATGATATTGTGTAAATGGACTTCAGTAAAGGTTTCGATAAAGTTTCACATCAGAGGCTATTGAGGAAACTTAAGGCACTCGGAATAGGAGGAGATTTTTTTTCCTGGGTAGAGGCATGGCTGACAAATAGGCAGCAGAGAGTTTGCATAAATGGGGAGAAATGAGAATGGGGGCACGTCACAAGCGGTGTTCCTCAGGGGTCAGTGTTGGGCCCGTTGTTGTTCACAATTTACATAAACGACATAGATGAGGGAATAAATAGCGACATAAGCAAATTTGCTGATGACACCAAAATAGGCCGTCCAATTCATTCTAATGAGGACAATAGAGCACTCCAGGATGATTTGAATAGACTGATGCAGCGGACGGAGAAGTGGCAGATGCAGTTTAATATTGACAAATGCAAAGTTCTAAATGTTGGACAGGAAAATAACCATGCGACATATAAACTAAATAATGTAGATCTTAATACTACTGATTGCGAAAAGGATTTAGGAGTTCTGGTTAGCAGTAATCTAAAACCAAGACAACAGTGCATTAGTGTCCGCAATAAAGCTAACAGAATTCTTGGCTTCATATCTAGAAGTATAAATAATAGAAGTCCTCAGGTTGTTCAACTCTATATATCCTTGGTTAGGCCTCATTTAGACTATGCTGCTCAGTTCTGGTCACGGTATTACAGAATGGATATAAATGCTCTGGAAAACGTACAGAGGAGGATGACAAAGATCTCATGTATCAGAAATCTTCCCTATGACAATAGACTGAGGGCCCTGAATCTGCACTCTTTCGAAAGACGTAGAATTAGAGAGATATAATCGAGGTGTATAAATGGAAAACAGGAATAAATACAGGGGATGTAAATAGCGTGCTGAAAATTTCCAGCCAAGACAGGACTCGCAGCAATGGTTTCAAGTTGGAAAAATTCAGATTCAGGAAGGATAAAGGAAAGCACTGGTTTGGTAATAGAGTCGTGGATGAGTGGAACAAACTCCCGAGTTCAGTTATTCAGGCTAAAACGTTGTGTAGTTTTAAAAATAGGTTAGATAAATACATGAGTGGGTGTTGGTGGGTTTGAGTTAGATCTGACTAGCTTGTGCTGCTGGGTCTGGTGTCGTGCTCCTTCCTTGAGTGGAGGTGAACAGACTGGGTGGGTCATTGGGCTAATCCGGGGGGGAGGTCATTGGGCTAATCCGTGGGGGGGGACATGGACCTGCTCTGCATGGGTCAGTAGGCCTGTTGCAGTATTCCTTCTTTCTTATGTTCTTAAGAGCATTGGTGCCACTATACTCTCATACATGCATACGTTGTCTCCAAAGAATTCTAAGTTCTCCAATCACCTTCCCCCCCCCTCATCAGTTCTATGATTCACCTCATTTTTCATAGATCCATCATCTGACAAGTCAACTCCTAAATGTCTGAATACATTCGCTTCCTCCATACTCCCTCCAATCTGATAGCCAATATTTCATTACCTAAATTTTTGGTAAAAGCTCTTACCTGCTTTTAGTAGCCTCCCACCTATTTCATACATTTGCAACATCTGCCACGTTCCATCCCATCATATTCCTTTTCCAAATCCACAGATTCAACGGAAACCTTTTTACCCTTACATAAATATTCTTCACCTATATATTTCACACTTGGTCTACACACCCCTTACCCTTCCTAAAGCCTTATTGTTCTTCTGCGATCCTGCTCTCCATCATATTCTTAATTCTTTCAAGAATAACTGTATCATACACCCTACCAGGTATACTCAACGGGCTTATTCCCCTATAATTTTTACACTCTCTTTTGTCCCTTTTGCCTTTATACAAACGAACTATGCATACTTTCTCCCAATCCCGAGGAAAATAAGCATATTTGTGAAAAAAACATGGATATACCTGTATCTGGATTATGAAGGTAACAGGCACGGCAGCGGTATAGCTTGTTGGTAGACAGATACTGTTTGTAAAGGGCGATGAATATGTGACTTCATCTTCCTTCCTTCTGAGCTAACACAACTGCAAACACAGTTTCAAACACTGCTGTCCTTCAGTATTTTCTCTTGCCGTGTTTCTGATCCCACCTTCGAGGGTCATTAACTCTCCTGCAATGCTCCTTTTTGGAGTCCTGTGACTTTACTTCTACTACTCCATTACCACTACTATTACAACTGCTATTACTACTACTACTACTAACAACATTTCTGCTGCTTTGCTTCACTCCTCTTTCTCTCTTGTGCCGCTACTACCACTCCCTCTACTTACCACTACTACCACTACTATTACTACTGCTTCCACTACCAGCTTTACCCTACTTCTTATAAGAATAATATTAATATCTTTATTTCTACAAGTACATGTACAAGGCATACAGGCCTAACTGACATCAATGACATATTACTATGTAGAAAGCCGCTTGTTATGCAGAGCATTTCCGGCAAATTAGGTCAATTTTTTTCCCAGGATGCTACCTACACCAGCCAATTAACATCCAGGTACCCATTTTATTAATAGGGAACATAGACAACCTGTGCAACTAAACGCGCCCAACGTTTCCACCCTAGCCGGGAATCGAACCCGGACCCTCGCCGTGTGAAGCGAGAGCTTTAGCCACATCGCCACAGGGTCACTTCCATCTTCCTCTCTTCGTCCCTCCCAGTCCCCCCTCTCCGATATATATATATATATATATATATATATATATATATATATATATATATATATATATATATATATATATATATATATATGCAATAAGATCATAGTAAACAGGTGATTTCAGAATATGCAAAACAACCACTGTGAAAGAATAGAGAAATTCCAAGCGCTTTCGTGACTACTCGCATTATCAAGGAACTATGAAAGTAAAGCATCAAAGTAAGGTATATAAGGCGTCTATCCAACACCTCACTATCAGATCCCACAACAGTTAAACACCTGACGCGCGACTCATAAGAAAGGGAACACTGCAGCAGGCCCGCCGGCCCAACTAAACAGGTCCTTCACACAATCCACCAACGAACTATTCTACCCAAGAAATAAGAAATTTTAAAAATTATTATTTGTCCAATGTATTATTAAATTCTTCTCAAATTCTATTAATTATAAATGGATCTAATTTATATAAACCAAAGGAAATATTCATATTATTGTCAAAACTTGTTTCATAAACGCAGGTTTGACAATAATATGAATATTTCCTTTGGTTTATATAAATTAGATCCATTTATAATTAATAGAATTTGGGAAGAATTTAATAATACACTGGACAAATAATAATTTTTAAAATTTCTTATTTCTTGGGTAGAATAGTAGAATAGAACACTGAAGATTTTGAAAGTAATGGGAGCCATTCGGGAATGTCCCGTAGCTCGGTTGGTAGCTCACTCGCTGAAGTCCATGGTTCGTTTCCCGATACAGGTGAAAACATTGGACGTGTTTTCTTAAAACACCTGCTGTCCTTGTTCACTTAGCAGCAAGTAGGTACGTGGGAGTTAGTCGACTGGTGTGGATCGCATCCTGGGATAAAATTAATCTAAGTTGCGCGATATGCTTTTCCTAACCAAGGGTTTTCTAAATAGTGTGTCAATGATGTCAACTATGGTCTGTACAAATTGTGTCATGAACTTATAACCATAAAGATTATTATTATTATTATTATTATTATGATTATTATTATATTATGTTAGGAAGGGGTTCGATAACTTTGGTCATGTGGCAGGTAAACAGATCATTAATTTCCAGAATTTGGTCGCCGTTACCGTACACACGTGTTGAAAGTTTGAAGCCAATTCAAGAAGGTCTTCTCGAGTTATGAGCAAAATAATATAAAAAAGTTGGAAGGAAAAAATCAGGCAACTCTCCATTAAAGGTATCTCTTCTGGAACACTTAAATATGGTCCCTGACGTACATCACACGTAACAACACTCCATCATTCGTGTACTGGTTGATTATCAGATGTGATGGAGGTTCTGTTTAAGGTTGGACAGGGAAAGCTTCCTTTTTGTAGGGGCAGCGCTGGTCCCTCAGACCCTCACCAACCTTAAACTCTAACCATTCTAAAATATGTCCTCTGTATGGATATTTCAGTTGTTGCTGTGAGAGTTCTAATACTTATTCTCTCTTTCCGAATTTTGCTCATATCATGTTCGTTGGTTCATACCCACTGGATGTAGTGTAGTTTTCTGGAGGAAAATTATGTTTCATCAAAGGTAACATCAGCGATATATTTTACTTCATATTGTTTTGATTACTATATTGACTATATGAAGTTTTATTCTGGTATTGCACGGTCAGGTACAGATGACCTTTGATAGTATTTATGCTCTTAATGATAGGTTACTTAATCCTAGTTATTTCGACAGTCATAAGTAGTTTATCACAAAAATTATAATAACTGCGCTATGCTAATAGTTTACCATTATACTGTGTTTAGAATACAGGTCACTGTATGTTACGACTTTGATGTTGTAACTTAAATAAATGTTCGCGGCTCTTAGCTAAAGGCTGCTCACACTACTGTCTAGGGGTTATAAAATTACTCTGAAAAAAAGACAGCAAACCTTGGGCCAGCGTGTACTCGTGTTAAATAATGAAGCACGAGTGCAAATAATTAATATAGTATATGGAAGGACAAACAAACTCACCTATACAAAAATATATATAATAATAATAACTTATATACAACTTACAATCTACTCCAAAAAATTCACCACACTCCGGTTCACATTAACTCACTAGCACACTGCTACCAATGAGTCAAACAAAATAAATGAGCATTTATGAACAGGGAGGCCCCATGATAACCCCCCCCCCCCTTTCTGCAGGCTACATAGCCTACAGTGGAAACGTTGAATACTCTCCAAAACACTGGCCCCTGCATACTGGGGCTTTACAAATAAATATAAGAGCACCAGAAAATAGAATACACTAAAAACTTATCAAAATTACCTACTAAACTACCGCCCAAACATTATGACTTCACCCCATGACCACCCGTCTGGTACTGAACTAAACACATCTCATCTCTGCTCCTGTCCTGGCCACTGCCTGGCCGGGAGTAACACGGGTTCGGATTCATTACAAACCCGGAAAATGACATATGGAGCGCTATTTATAAAAATTTTACTGTAGCACACTGCGTAACATTGTACTTTACATGAAACAGTTCAAAATAAACTTCAACTTAAGGTACAAAGTTTAGACGAGGTTTTGTTACATCCCGGACTCAGTTGTTACATCCCGGACTCAGTTGTTACATCCCGGACTCAGGCAGTGGTTTACAATATTTTTCTCTGGGCTGGACTTTCGGAGTAAAAATTTGCTCATGCTACCCCAAATCTTTTTTATTAGAAACAAAAAAAATCCAAATAGTGTTTGATTCATAACATAGAACACAAATATTTTATATGATCATGGAACATCCAGAAAGTATAAAACAATGATTCATTTCCAAAATATACTTACAGACGAACCTCTTACATATGTAACCTTAATGAGATAATTGATTATGTTAGCGATGAGCTAAAGCAAAAAGTGAGATCACTTTTTAGCTTCTTTGAGGCGCTCGACCCTAACACTGCACTTAACATAAAAAGAGATGGCATGAAATCTGTAAATTTTTTATGGGTTTGTATACATGAATGTTTAAATGTTTCTTTGATTGTCGTTGAATCTTTCCGCCGTAGTTTCCATCCTCTCTCTCTCTCTCTCTCTCTCTCTGCAACGGTGTGGCGCACCGTACCAGTGTGGCGCACCGCACCCTTTTGCTAACCAGATAGATATTATCAAACCACTAGAAAACAAATCACCAGAAAAAGTAAGTCAAAAGCCACAGTCAGGTAATCATGTCTGTTTATAAGATTAAATAATTTGACAGTGAATAGAAGTAAAACTAGGAAAAAAATCATATTAGAAGTATTAAGTACAAAAACTGAATAAAAAAAGACGGCTTCTCTGAACGCTACTAAAAAGAGCGATAATTTTGCATACGATCGGCTTATGGATTGTTTATGGTCTCTAACGTCACAAAGAAAAGAGAATTGTTAGTGACAGCAAAGCGAAAACTTAACAGAGGAGAAAAAGAATATTGACTAATAGATGTAAGTAGAGCAACACCACCATAACAATACCCAAATACTGAGGATAGCTTTTACCTTGGAAAAAAATAATCCTCACAAAGGCAAATAAGATCAAGATAGAGATCAGTAGGAATAAGTAGATAGAGTAACCCCGTCTCTAGCCTTCACTCAGATGGCTTTGAGAGAATTATTAAGAGGGTCATTAGTAAACACTGAGGTGAGATGTGACAGCGCTCGTTTAACAAACTCTTGAGACTGACAGATGTTAATGGGAGAAAAAGAGTGAAGAAAAGTAGTGGGAATTGTGGCAAATCAGGAACCAAAAGAATGAGAATCAAGGTACCTATAGGAAATAACTGGGTGTAGTAGAAGAACACCTGGAAAACAGTAAATATATGACGGGGAATTAGAACACGGAAACTTAGGTCAAAATAAGAGTTATGAGGGTGGAGATCAGAGAGATAAAGAAGCTTGAGGTTGAATGTTCTCTTGATACGATCAAAAAAGATAAAGACACTTGTAGTGCTGGTGATAGTAGCATCAAGTATTCTGGTTTTAGGAGGAAATCTTCGCGATTAAACTCAACAACCACGTTGTCTTTATAAGAAGGGATAATAATCACGTCTGTAGCAGATTTAAGAGAGATCATAAGAAGTTCAAAATATAATGTTTACCAAAAAAATTCTTCACGTAGAATTATACAGTGCATGAAATATTTACTGATGTAAAACATATTCTCTGACATACACTGTATATTCTGATTATTTCTAGTCCCTGTTCTCTCTTGATGGTTTAATATATAACTTGTGGACCACAATATCCCGTCCATGAATCTACGTTATGAAATTAAGACACATGTGCAACATCTGGGTATCTTTATTATAGACGTTTCGCCATCCAGTGGCTTTATCAATACAAATTCTAGGACATAACTTGAAGACAATAGGACTATATACAGAAGATGAGGTAATCAGTCCCTCAACCTAGGAGTAGGTGCGAAGAGCACCGTAGTCTTGGAGATTCTGAAGCAGAAGGAAGGAGCCTGGCGCTTATATAGAAACGTCAGGTGTAGCAGACGAGGGCATAGTCACTGGTAGGCGGGATTCCCCAGTGGAAGTAGGTCCTTCCCAAAGAGATGGGTTAGTTGTAGTAGTAGTTGTCGTAGCCGTGAAGGTTAAGTACATGTCCTCAGAATCAAGATTCCATGATGTTGCAGTGTCTGACAAGTTGTGCAAGAATAGTATATAATACCGACAAGATGTCAGACACTGCAACATCATGGAATCTTGATTCTGAGGACAGGTACATAACCTTCACGGCTACGACAACTACTACTACAACTAACCCATCTCTTTGGGAAGGACCTACTTCCACTGGGGAATCCCGCCTACCAGTGACTATGCCCTCGTCTGCTACACCTGACGTTTCTATATAAGCGCCAGGCTCCTTCCTTCTGCTTCAGAATCTCCAAGACTACGGTGCTCTTCGCACCTACTCCTAGGTTGAGGGACTGATTACCTCATCTTCTGTATATAGACCTACTGTCTTCAAGTTATGTCCTAGAATTTGTATTGATAAAGCCACTGGATGGCGAAACGTCTATAATAAAGATACCCAGATGTTGCATATGTGTCTTAATTTCATCTTGTCGGTATTATATACCATTCTTGCACAATCTACGTTATCTTTTCTGTTTTACTCACAGACGAACCCACACTCTGAAAGAGTGGTAAACGGATTATATGATATTTATGTTATATTTTGAAAGCTCTTTTCTTAAAGTCTGGTTTAAGATAAAATTTCATTACATGCTGATCATCCGGGCTGTTGCTATCAGCAGCCTGTAGACTTATTAAGCTTCTACAACTTGCTAATCTGGCATTTTACATTAATATATTTTTCTACACCATGCTGTCCCTACACCTTCAGTAATTATAGGCCTAAGAAATAATCAACTGCTGTGGGTGGTGTCGAAGATGGTATACGGTACAGTAGAAAGAATAAGGTTATAAAAGTAGCAGAGGTAAGATAACAGCTCTTAGTTTGTAAATTAGACACAAGTGCAACTCTTGGGTATCTCTATTGAGGAAACGTTTCGCCACACAGTGGCTTCATCAGTCCATACGTAGGAGAAACTTGAAGAACAGGAGGAGAATGAGGTAATCAGTCGGTTCTCTGAACCATTCATCTACAAACCTGTCAGACACTGCAACTTCTTGGGATCTTAATACTTAGGAATTCTTCGCTTGCCTAATTCTTGGGCACGACCTACTTCCACATTGAACAAATGTGACACCACCTATGACTGCTGCACCTCTCCTGCCATACGGTTTATAAGCTCCTTCTCCGCTCATATGCAGTATTCTATTCAAGACTGATGGACTGAACACATCGACTCAAGGCTGAGGGACTGATTACCTCATTCTCCTCCTGTTCAAGTTTCTCCTACGTATGGACTGATGAAGCCACTGTGTGGCGAAACGTTTCCTCGATAGAGATACCCAAGAGTTGCACTTGTGTCTAATTTATCAACATGTCGGTTCTCTGAACCATTCATCTACAAAGCTCTTAGTTTGTAAGAGTGCATGTCATCACTTTTTGTCCTATCTCTGTACGCCAATATCATTCTTCTTTTTCTTGATTACATTATTGCCAGTCTTATTTTCTTTCCTCCATGATGAGTAGGTAGACAGTAACCATCAAAATTTCTTTACTCAGTTGTCTAAAAGAGAAAAAAAATGGTATTTCTTTCAGTCGCGTGAATACTTAAGTGAAGAGGTAAACATCACAGTTGTTTACATACATGCGGCATATACTTAGCTTTTCTTTTTTTCATGTGTGTTTTTACTCGTGTAATAATTCCTTGCCAATTTATGAAGCCTGATCTGAGACTGAACAGCGAGGGAAGTTATATCTGGAACAATATACCGCACATATTACCATCAGAATGTTGTGTATGGTTGTGAAGGCTTACTCAGCCCTGTAACAAC
>NW_027197303.1:0-64326 GCF_038502225.1 Cherax quadricarinatus | reverse complement strand
ACATGTCACTAGTGTTACTGTGTAGTATACTTAGATAAACTCAGCTACTTTATATGTTCCCTTGCTAGCCGTGACGTCAAGAGACTCGTCACATGTGAACAGAAGGCCAGAGGCCTCGTGGTCAGTTCCTGCTAGGCATAGACTGGACAAGGCAAGACTCCTGGGCTTCTCCTCAAGGCTCTTAATTATATGCATCCAAGACATCCAACGTGTGTATTTCTTACTCCAACATCTGACGAACCCCCCCCCCACGACAAATGGTGACAACGGTGTGGGCGTGCATTTTGACGGTTACGCAGATATAAGGAGACTAATTCTACCAAGCCAGTTGGACATTGTGGGTGACCGCGTGGAGGCCTAGAGAGACGACGCTAACCCACAACCAAGCCAGCATCATCCAGCCTTGTCTATACAACTTCCTGGAGTTTACCTGGAGAGAGTTCTGGGGGTCAATGCCCCCACGGCCCGGTCTGTGACCAGGCCTCCTGGTGGATCAGAGCCTGATCAACCAGGCTGTTTGCGTGCTGGCTGCACGCAAACCAACGTACGAGCCACAGCCCGGCTGGTCAGGTTACCTGGAGGTTACCTGGAGGTTATTCCGGGGATCAACGCCCCCGCGGCCCGGTCCACGACCAGGCCTCCCGATGGATCAGGGCCTGATCAACTAGGCTGTTACTGCTGGCCGCACGCAGTCCGACGTACGAGCCACAGCCCGGCTGATCCGGCACTGACTTTAGGTATCTGTCCAGCTCTCTCTTGAAGGCAGCCAGGGGTTTATTGGCAATTCCCCTAATGCTTGATGGGAGGCTGTTGAACAGTTTTGGGCCCCGGACACTTATGGTGTTTTCTCTTAGTGTACCAATGGCGCCCCTACTTTTTATTGGCGGCATTTTGCATCGCCTGCCCAGTCTTTTACTTTCGTAGGGAGTGATTTCTGTGTGCAGATTTGGGACCATTATGATATATCTCTCCCTCCTGCGTTCCAACGAGTACAAGTCAAGTGCTTTCAAGCGTTCCCAGTAGTTAAGGTGCTTGACAGAACTTATACGTGCAGTAAAGGATCTCTGTACACTCTCTAGATCTGCGATTTCACCTGCTTTGTATGGAGATGTTAATGTACAGCAGTATTCCAGCCTAGAGAGAACAAGTGATTTGAAAAGGATCATCATGGGCTTGGCATCTCTCGTTTTGAAAGTTCTCATTATCCATCCTATCATTTTCTTTGCACGTGCGATCATGGCACTGTTGTGATCCTTGAAAGTGAGATCCTCAGACATTACTACTCCCAGGTCCCTTACATTATTTTTCCGCTCTATTGTATGGCCGGAGTCAGTAGTATACTCTGTTCTAGTTATTATCTCCTCCAGTTTTCCATAACGGAGTAGTTGGAATTTGTCCTCATTGAACATCATATTGTTTACCGTTGCCCACTGGAAAACTTTGTTTATATCTTCTTGGAGGTACCGACTGTTGTTATACAGTGATTTCAATGTTCAGGTTTGAAACTAGTCCATCCAGTATTTTCCAGGTGTAAATTATTATAGACCTTTCTCACCTACTTGCCAAGGAAAACAGTTAAAGAGACTTCACGTGTTCTCAGTACTTCGGATGCCTGATTGAGTATACACGAGCAGTGAAATTTCCCTCTATGTTTTCCAGCTCAGCAATCTCGCCTGCCTTGAAGGAGCCGCCAGTATACCGCAATATTTCAACCTAGGTGGTGGTCCTTCTCTAAACTCCCCCTCAGGTCGGTTGCGTCTGTTATTTCTTTCCTCGCGGTCAGAAAACTTGACACGTCCATCATTCGAGCGGGGTCCTCTTTGTTGAGTTGCAGGTAGACTTGTCTTGTCGGAGATTTTGGGAGCGGTTTCAGTCTTAACGCCTTTCTTCACTACGGGAGACTTCGCCTTGGCGGTTTTCCCTTGTTTTCCTTCTCCGAAGCCTTATCCTTAATCTTTTCAGTCTGTTTTAAGAGATCCATTGGGTCAATATCTTCATTATAGAAGAGTTCGTAACGGTTACGAACCCCTATGACGTAAGAGTTCTCCATGTTCAGCAAAATCCTCCGATGGTAAGGATATTATAAGATTTCCTGGCTGCTTTTCAGCCTTCTCTTCTTCCGATCATCCAAAATGGCGTGACAAGACTTCCTGGTTAGTTTTGTGCTTATTTGCTAACCGACGAGGAGTTGATCCGGGTTTTGCAAATAAAGCCAAGCCACTTAAGCCAGTCTCTTGGGGAGAGCCCAAGCCTTTCCTTTTCAAATCACTTGTTCTCTCTAGGCTGGAATACTGCTGTACATTAACATCTCCATTCAAAGCAGGTGAAATCGCAGATCTAGAGAGTGTACAGAGATCCTTTACTGCACGTATAAGTTCTGTCAAGCACCTTAACTACTGGGAACGCTTGGAAGCACTTGACTTGTACTCGTTGGAACGCAGGAGGGAGAGATATATCATAATCTACACTTGGAAAATCTTGGAAGGAATGGTCCCAAATCTGCACACAGAAATCACTCCCTACGAAAGTAAAAGACTGGGCAGGCGATGCAAAATACTCCCAGTTAAAAGTAGGGGCGCCATTGGTACACTAAGAGAAAACACCGTAAGTGTCCGGGGCCCAAGACTGTTCAACAGCCTCCCACTAGGCATAAGGGAAATTACCAATAGACACCTAGCTACCTTCAAGAGGGAGCTGGACAGATACCTAAAGTCAGTGCCGGATCAGCCGGGCTGTGGTTCGTACGTTGGACTGCGTGCGGCCAGCAGTAACAGCCTGGTTGATCAGGCCCTGATCCACCGGGAGGCCTGGTCGTGGACCGGGCCGCGGGGGCGTTGATCCCCGGAATAACCTCCAGGTAGACTCCAGGTAGGTAGACCCAGTCTGCCTAAGCCAGTCACCCAGCCTACTTCATTAATGCTGTGTACGTAGTTGCAAGCATTCACGCCATTCCAGCCTAGCCAGTGTCGAGGGCTTAAGCCAGCTTAACAATCCAGCTGAGAGAGAAATAAGCCAAGCAATATCCTCTTTGAAGTTATTGTCTCCATGTGCTGTACCGCTCTGTGTTACCAGTAAAATGCTGGTCAGAGTGATAATCACCATCCCTGTGGTACAATTATGGCTTATCAAGCCACCCTGGCTTATTACCATGTGAATTTCTAGTGCCAGCCAAATGCTCCTATTTAACATGCTAACACATGCCTGCAGGAAGTCCAAGCCCCTTGCACACAAAACCTCCTTTACCTTCTCCTTCCAACCTTTCCTAGGCCGACCTCAACCCCGCCTTCCCTCCACTGCAGATTTATACACTCGAAGTTATTCTATTTTTTTCAACCTCTTTACATGTCTGAACTATCACATCAACCCCTCCTCAGCCCTCTGGATAATAGTTTTGGTAATCCCGCACCTCCTCCTAATTTCCAAACTACGAATTCTCTGCATTACATTCACACCACACATTGCCCTCAGACACATCTCCACTGCCTCCAGCCTTCTCCTTGTTGCAACAGTCACTACCCATGCTCTCATACATTCCCCTCTTTGCTTCCATGGACAAAGTTCTTTGCCTCCACAGACTCCTCAGTGCATCACTCACCTTTTTCTCGTCGTTGGCAGACAGCAACCACCCAGGGAGGTACTACCGTCCTGCCAAGTGCGTGTTTTACATGATGTAATTGTTTTACATGATGGTAGGATTGCTGGTGTTCTTTTTACTGTCTCATAAATACACTGGATAACGGGTATATCTTGCTACTTCTACTTACACGTCTACTACACAGGTATGCACATGCATATACGTATATACATACACACATCTAGGTTTTTCTTCTTTTTTCCTTAATAGTTCTTGTTCTTTATTTTCTCTATTCTCCATGGGGAAGTGGAGAAGAATCTTTCCTCTGTAAGCCATGCGTGTCGTATGAGGCGACTAAAATGCCGGGAGCAATGGGCTAGTAACTCCTCCTCCTCCTGCAGAAAATACTAAAAATGTGGAGAAGAAAAGCCTAGTTTTTTTTTTATTTTCTAATATACTTTATTTCTGTAATATTTCCTTTCCAATTTAGGCCTAGTGTGTGTGGGGCCGTGAGGCTATGATTTCTGAAATTAACAACATATAAAGCGTAGTAGCAAGCGGTCAAAATACACAAGAAGTAGGCAGTTTTATTAGCCTATTTTTTACGGTTAGTCAGCCTCGGTATATTTGGTTTCTATGGTACATCATCTGCGCCATTATGACAAGATGTTTGTGTATTTTCTATCAGTTGTATATTGAAAGAATGTCACGTGTACCTTGTTGGTGTTGATTTGTGTATTGATTACATCAGCTGTGAACGGGAAGCAGCTGTCTGTCAGCTGATTATGTGATTGATGGAGTGGTGGTGGTGGTGGGGGGGGGTTGCATTAACTTCACCACATATAACTTACAGATACGAGAGACCATAACCTAAGTTAGTTTTGATATTGTAGGTAAAATACTGCTTTCTTATTGTAGTCCTAATGACATTATTGGTGAGGAATGGCAGGTGAGAGTCGTATTTCATCTACTGTACGTTATATAATAAGGTACACACACACACACACACACACACACACACACACACACACACACACATTTCATAGACTCTGCCTTCTCACGTCCTAAACGGACTTCCTTCTCTCCCAAACTCTCTACTCCTGGGAACTCTCCTGTCTTCCCTACATTTCCAGTCTTTCTAATCTCAACAACTCTCTCCGTTCCTTTGACATCAAACTTACTTTCCGCCAGACTAACACTTCGCACTAATCTAGTTCATACCTCTCCTCCCTCTATAGATGCTCCTGGTGTCTACTCTATTCCTTGTTCGTCCTGTCTTCTTCAGTACTTGGGAGAAATTGGCCGTTCTCTTTCTGACAGACTGAGAGCACAAAAGTAGTGTTAGGCTTGCTGACACCAACAATGCTCTTTTGCATCATGTCAGAGATCACAGTCGTCCTATTGACTGGTCTTGTGCTAAAACTGTCTTCCCTACGTCTAACTTTCACAGTCGATGTCTGGTTGAATCCTCCCTCATACACAACTTTCTTTGTATGAATCTTAGTCGTGGCTTCGTCTCTGTAGATGCCTTCCTCTCCCATTACATTATACAATGCTCCAAACTTCAGAACACCTGTGATTAACCTGATTCTTTTTTTTTTCCTTCTCCTTTTCCCCTGTCCTCTTTCTCCTTTAGGTTTTCTTTCTTCTGCCTTGGGTTTTTGTCCTTTATTATTTTCCCTCCTCTGTGTTCTTGCTCCTACCCTTTGTGGGCCCCTAGCTCCCTTGTGGGCCCCTAGCTCCCTTGTGGGCCCCTAGCTCCCTTGTGGGCCCCTAGCTCCCGTGTGGGCCCCTAGCTCCCGTGTGGGCCCCTAGCTCCCGTGTGGGCCCCTAGCTCCCGTGTGGGCCCCTAGCTCCCGTGTGGGCCCCTAGCTCCCTTGTGGGCCCCTAACTCCCTTGCAGTGCTAGGCTTTATTAGTCTACGACTGACTCCACTACTGCTACTACTGCCTCTACCACAGCCTTTCCTTTCCTACTGCCTCTCTTGTCCCGTCCCTGTCTACTGGCCTATATATACTCCCTCCTCTCATTTTTGTCAGTGTGACTTTGTAAATGGTCCAAGTCTGACCGAAACGTCGTCGTAAGCTCCTCTCTTCTATGTGCGGGTTATTTGTGTATACATATGGGGCTAGGTTGCTCAGGTGGTGGAGATAAGTCTTACACGTACTGCTACTCACAAAATTAAGTTAGGAAACGTGATAAGCAGCTGGCCTCCGAGGCAAGCACCAGAGGAGCCTGGCTCCGAGAGTAGTGAGACTCTGGAAACTCATCAGAGGTATATCAGAGGTAAGTTTCCTGATGCAGGTTCAGTATTGAGACCAAGGTCATGTCTTCCATACCTCTCATCACCAACGTTCTGCACCTATCATCACCATCACCAACGTTCCGCACCTATCATCACCATCACCAACGTTCTGCACCTATCATCACCATCACCAACGTTCTGCATCTATCATCACCATCACCAACGTTCTGCATCTATCATCACCATCACCAACGTTCTGCATCTATCATCACCATCACCAACGTTCTGCATCTATCATCACCATCACCAACGTTCTGCATCTATCATCACCATCACCAACGTTCTGCACCTATCATCACCATCACCAACGTTCTGCACCTCTCGTCACCATCACCAACGTTCCGCACCTATCACCATCACCAGCGTTCCGCACCTCTCATCACCATCACCAGCGTTCCGCACCTCTCATCACCATCACCAGCGTTCCGCACCTCTCATCACCATCACCAACGTTCCGCACCTATCATCACCATCACCAACGTTCTACATCTATCATCACCATCACCAACGTTCCGCACCTATCATCACCATCACCAACGTTCTACATCTATCATCACCATCACCAACGTTCCGCACCTATCATCACCACCAACGTTCTGCACCTATCATCACCATCACCAACGTTCCGCACCTATCATCACCATCACCAACGTTCTGCACCTATCATCACCATCACCAACGTTCTGCACCTATCATCACCACCAACGTTCTGCACCTATCATCACCACCAACGTTCTGCACCTATCATCACCATCACCAACGTTCTGCACCTCTCGTCACCATCACCAACGTTCCGCACCTATCACCATCACCAGCGTTCCGCACCTCTCATCACCATCACCAACGTTCTGCATCTATCATCACCATCACTAACGTTCTGCACCTATCATCACCATCACCAACGTTCTGCACCTATCATCACCATCACCAACGTTCCGCACCTATCATCACCATCACCAACGTTCCGCACCTATCATCACCATCACCAACGTTCTGCACCTCTCATCACCATCACCAACGTTCCGCACCTATCATCACCATCACCAACGTTCTGCACCTTTCATCACCATCACCAACGTTCCGCACCTATCATCACCATCACCAACGTTCCGCACCTATCATCACCATCACCAACGTTCTGCACCTATCATCACCATCACCAACGTTCTGCACCTCTCATCACCATCACCAACATTCGCTACAGTGAAGCTCGGACACTCACTTCACCATAGCCACGTCCTTGTAGTGCTCCTGGCGTTCGTAATTTTTTTCCATGTTCGTGCGTAAGGCGTTCGTCTTTTTTTCAAATTGTCTGTTTTTCCCTGTATATTTTCATTTTTTTTTCATTACCAAGATCGCTCAGTGATTCCATAGATCAAAACGCTCTGTAAATCTCACGTATAAATTCAAATTCTGGTGAAACTAGGATTGCGAAATCTATCTTCCTCCTTCAAATGCTAGCTGCGCTGCTAGGCTGTGAGGCAGGCATAAAAGAAGCCTGGCCCAGGGTCGGGCTGCGGGAGTGGGGACAACTCTCGAAACCCATCAGGGGTATATTTGAAAGGTAACAGAAATATTGTAGATGAATGGTTCAGAGAACCGACGAGTTGATAAATTAGACACATGTGCAACTCTTGGGTATCTTTATTGTGGAAACGTTTCGCCACACAGTGGCTTCATCAGTCTAGTAAAGAACGGTTGAAGATCAGGAGGAGATTGGGGTAATCAGTCTCTCAGCCTGGAGTCGATGTAATCAGTCCATCAATCTTGATGGCTGATTATATTGACTCCAGGCTGAGGGACTGATTACCTCAGTCCTACTGATCTTCATCATTCTTCTTTGTATCGGTCTGATGAAGCCAATAAAGATACCCAAGTGTTGCACATGTGTCTAATTTATCAGCAAAACAATGCGAGTGTTTCTCGTACCGTGGATGCTGGAGGTGGTGATGCTACAGTATTGTGTAGGCTTATCCTCGCCATGTTTGTATTGACCCAGACTGCTAATGTTTATATCTGAAAGATAGGTATACTTTTAAAGGATCTGTGAGTTAGTCAGCCGCCTAGCCACTGATACACCAGTGGTAACCTAGCCACTGATACCTACCACTGATACACCAGTGGTAACCTAGCCACTGATACACCACTGGTAACCTAGCCACTGATACCTACCACTGATACACCAGTGGTAACCTAGCCACTGATACCTAGCCACTGATACACCAGTGGTAACCTAGCCACTGATACCTACCACTGATACACCAGTGGTAACCTAGCCACTGATACCTACCACTGATACACCAGTGGTAACTTAGCCACTGATACAATTAATACTCGCGTTAATAATAATAATAATAATAATAATAATAATAATAATATATTTATTTCTACCAGTACATATACAAGGTATACAGATCATAGCTGACATCAGTGACATACTACTACATACAAAGCCGCTTGTTATGCTGAGCATTTCCCGCAAATTATGTCAGTTTTGTTCCAGGGTGCGACCCACACCAGTCCACTAACACCCAGTTACCCATTAATACTGTTGGGGAACATAGACAACCGGTGTAAGGAAACACGCCCAATGTTTCTACCTTCGCCAGGAATCGAACCCGGACTCTCTCCGTGTGCAGCGAGAGCTTTAGCCCCACGGGGCACCATAGTTATGAAACACTTTTCTTGGCTATAAAATACGTACGCCCACTACCACTATCTACCACCTCAAAATACCACTACAACAACCACCATCACAACTACCACCATCACCAGCACTGCAAAAGTCATTATGTACAACACTCGTTACTAGCAAACATTTCAATGTCTTGCGAGAGTGAGAGGTAGAGGAAGACTAGTTAATGTCCGGGTGTGGAAATAGCGTGAGGTAATGGATTTCCGGGTTGATGGCTGCTTGACTGACCACTTGGCTGACTGGCTGAGAAGGCTGGTAGGCTGGTTGACGGGTTGGTGGTAGAGCTGTGGAGAAGATAGGTACTGGCTGTGTGTGGTCACAGATACCATGTGTGTGTGTGTACTCACCTAGTTGGGGTTGCGGGGGTCGAGTCCGAGCTCCTGGCCCCGCCTCTTCACTGATCGCTACTAGGTCACTATCCCTGAGCCGTGAGCTTTATCATACCTCTGCTTAAAGCTATGTATGGATCCTGCCTCCACTACATCGCTTCCCAAACTATTCCACTTACTGACTACTCTGTGGCTGAAGAAATACTTCCTAACATCCCTGTGATTCATCTGTGTCTTCAGCTTCCAACTGTGTCCCCTTGTTACTGTGTCCAATCTCTGGAACATCCTGTCTTTGTCCACCTTGTCAATTCCTCTCAGTATTTTGTATGTCGTTATCATGTCCCCCCTATCTCTCCTGTCCTCCAGTGTCGTGTGTGTGTGTGTGTGTGTGTGTGTGTGTGCGCGCGCGCGTGCTAGCAGCTGTACCAAGAGTCTTTGCAACAGTTAACATTGTACACTTTAAAGAGTACAAGTTGCAAGAGGTTAGTTCACCTCTTCCGGCGAAGAGTTGAAATGAACGTCGATGTTGACCCCTTACCTGTTAGAACGTTACCTCACGTTCAGTGTGTCCCCCACCTACAGTGATACACGTTCACACTGTCCCCGCACCAAGAGGTAGCTGAACATGAAAGTCGGCTTCAGCAGCCGGGAAGAACATTTAAGAAGACATTGATGAACTTATGTCATAACAGTCTTTAGATTAGGAGGCCTGGTCACAGACCGGGCCGCGGGGGCGTTGACTCCCGGAACTCTCTCCAGGTAAGATTATCATAGTTTGTATTAAACTGCAGTAGTAAATGACTCAACATATTTGCTGATAATCATAAAAATAATCACAAAGTGAAGAAACTAGAGAAGTTCAGTGTAGCGGGAGACTTCAGCCTTCTTACCTCTGATATACCTTTGAAGAGTTTCGAGAGTTTCACTTCTCAGAGCCCGGCCATGAGCCAGGCTCGTTGTTGATGAGTAAGACATGTGCAGCAGTTGGGTATCTTTGTTGATTTTGTAGATGAATGGTTCAGAGAACCGACATGTTGATAAATTAGACACATGTGCAACTCTTGGGCATCTTTATTGAGGAAACGTTTCGCCACACAGTGGCTTCATCAGTCCATACGTAGGAGAAACTTGAACAGGAGGAGAATGAGGTAATCAGTCCCTCAACCTTGAGTCGATGTGTTCAGTAAATCAATCTTGAATCTATTCAAGATTGATGGACTGACCACATCGACTCAAGGTTGAGGGACTGATAACCTCATTCTCCTCCTGTTCTTCAAGTTTCTCCTACGTATGGACTGATGAAGCCACTGTGTGGCGAAACGTTTCCTCAATAAAGATGCCCAAGAGTTGCACATGTGTCTAATTTATCATCTTTGTTGATGAAACGTTTCGCCTCCACAGTAGTCTTCTTCCGTCAAATAAGAAAGGAGCAGTAGTAATGACAGAGATGCTGTAATCAGTCCATCAACCTTGGAGAAAAAGTATTTGAGGTGATCAGTCCCTCAGCCTGGAGAAGAGTTCAGTCCATCGTATGAAACATAAACCAGGAACTGTTTTGAGTAATCTGTCGAGTTCCCTCGTGAATGCAGTTAGGTGTTAAGAATTAGACACATGTGCAGCATCTGGGTATCTTTATTTGTAGACGTTTCGCCATCCAGTGGCTTTATCACTACGAATTCAACAGCATAATGGGAAGACTGTAGAATTATGGAGTTGGTGAAGAGTACCGTAGTCTTCAAGGCTGAGGGACTGATTACCTCTTCCTTTGTATATAGCTCTACAGTCTTCCCATTATGTCCGTGAATTTATACTGATAAAGCCACTAGATGGCGAAACGTCTAGAAATAAAGATACCCAGATGTTGCTCATGTGTGTAATTCTTCTTCTTGTCGGTATTGTGTACCATTCATGTACAGCTGGGAGTTTGTTGGTAGTGCCCATTATGCATGAAGGAAGGGTGTTGAAGAGTCGTGGTCCCTTAACATTTATTGAGTTCCCTCACTGTAGTCGTCGCTCCTCTGCTTGTCACTGGAGGTATCCTGCACCGACTGCTTATCACTGGTGGTATCCTGCACCGACTGCTTATCACTGGAGGTATCCTGCACCGACTGCTTATCACTGGAGGTATCCTGCACCGACTGCTTATCACTGGAGGTATCCTGCAACGACTGCTTATCACTGGAGGTATCCTGCACCGACTGCTTATCACTGGAGGTATCCTGCGTCGACTGCTTATCACTGGAGGTATCCTGCACCGACTGCTTATCACTGGAGGTATCCTGCACCGACTGCTTATCACTGGAGGTATCCTGCAACGACTGCTTATCACTGGAGGTATCCTGCAGCGACTGCTTATCACTGGAGGTATCCTGCACCGACTACTTATCACTGGAGGTATCCTGCACCGACTACTTATCACTGGAGGTATCCTGCACCGACTACTTATCACGGGAGGTATCCTGCACCGACTGCTTATCACTGGAGGTATCCTGCACCGACTACTTATCACTGGAGGTATCCTGCACCGACTGCTTATCACTGGAGGTATCCTGCACCGACTGCTTATCACTGGAGGTATCCTGCACCGACTGCTTATCACTGGAGGTATCCTGCACCGACTGCTTATCACTGGAGGTATCCTGCAACGACTGCTTATCACTGGAGGTATCCTGCACCGACTACTTATCACTGGAGGTATCCTGCACCAACTGCAGGATCCTCAGTGATAAACAGGGAAGCAGTCGAAGGTATAGAGACTACGTCATTCCCACCTGCGCTGCGGCAAGCAGAATTTGCGTAATATAACGCATTTCCAATACTATTTTATACGTTTGATATGGATGCGAGCGGTGAATATTTTCCGCACATTCTTCCAGGTTTAGATTTCTGCAGAGTTGCATTTTCGTTATTCTAGTTTATGAGGGTGTGAAGGAGTCGGTACTTTGGCACCTTGGCGACGGTGTTGTGCTGAACGATATTGTAATGAGTTAAGGTAGATATACCTGTGCCAGTTCACGTTGGACACGTGAACTGGCACAGGTATATCTTGGAAACTAATTATTACGTTGTCTTATTTCCTTTCCTATGTGTTTATAGTTCTGACTAATTTTATTTTTCCGTTTTGATGATTCTTTCGTAAGATTAGGTGCGATGATTCTGAGTAGCTTTAAGAGGTAACTAAGGGTATTCACAGTTACTGCTTCCGTTTCCGTCATCAGAATTGATTTTCAATTCTTGTTTCCGTGTTGTTGGATGGTTGTTCAGTGAGCGTGTGCTTAACACGGGAGGTACGGCAGGAATATCAGTTATACCGTGGACACTATGCTTGTGCCAGCATAATGGTGTTCTGTCGTGACTTAATGGATTTCCCTTGCCCTTGTATTATACCCCTGCTTCAGTATCCAACACAGCATCCTCTACAAGTCTTCCAGCTCAGGCTGGCACATTGCATTACCTAGTGTATACTATACGTAGACGTCTCACAATCCAGTGGCTCTACCGATACGATAGAACATAATGTGAAGACAATAGAGTTATATACAAAATATGAGGTGATCAGTCCCTCAGCCTTGGAGATAGTGAAGACCACCGTAGTTTTGAAGACTCTGCAGGGCGAAACGTCTACAAATAAAGTTACCCAGATGTTGCACATGTGTCTAATTCTTCATCTTGTCGGTATTGTGTACTATTTATGTACACTACCCATCCTCTGTGAGGGGGCTATGACTCGGAACATTGCGCCAGACGAGCCTGGCCCAAGGCCGGGCTCTGAGAGTAGAGAAACTATCGGAACTCATTCTCCACCTGACTCTCCACCCTGTAAATACTAACGTACTATTTACCCAGATACATCTGTTTGTGGCTTGATAAAGTCCACTGTGGGGGCGAAACGTTGTCAATAATGGATCACTTTACACAAATAACCCGCACATAGAAGAGAGGAGCTTACGACGACGTTTCGGTCTTTTCCACTATTTTCCATTCAGTTATTTTTGTCACCATGTACGATAACTTATTATATAGAATAAGGCAGCGGTATACCACAGTGTTCCCCCTCATATATCTGTCATGTATAGGAGGGTACCAGCATATTGATGTAGGGTATACAGGGTACCAGCATACTGATGTAGGGTATACAGGGTACCAGCATGCTGATGTAGGGTATACAAGGTACCAGCATGCTGATGTAGGGTATACAGGGTACCAGCATACTGATGTAGGGTATACAGGGTACCAGCATGCTGATGTAGGGTATACAGGGTACCAGCATACTGATGTAGGGTATACAGGGTACCAGCATGCTGATGTAGGGTATACAGGGTACCAGCATACTGATGTAGGGTATACAGGGTAGCAGCATACTGATGTAGGGTATACAGGGTACCAGCATACTGATGTAGGGTATACATGGTACCAGCTTACTGATGTAGGGTATACATGGTACCAGCATACTGATGTAGGGTATACATGGTACCAGCATACTGATGTAGGGTATACATGGTACCAGCATGCTGATGTAGGGTATACATGGTACCAGCATACTGATGTAGGGTATACAATGTACCAGCATACTGATGTAGGGTATACATGGTATCAGCATACTGATGTAGGGTATACATGATACCAGCATACTGATGTAGGGTATACATGATACCAGCATGTTGATGTAGGGTATACATGGTACGAGCATACTGATGTAGGGTATACATGGTTCCAGCATACTGATGTAGGGTATACATGATACCAGCATACTGATGTAGGGTATACATGATACCAGCATACTGATGTAGGGTATATATGATACCAGCATACTGATGTAGGGTATACATGGTACCAGCATACTGATGTAGGGTATACATGGTACCAGCATACTGATGTAAGGTATACATGGTACCAGCATACTGATGTAGGGTATACATGGTACCAGCATACTGATGTAGGGTATACATGATACCAGCATACTGATGTAGGGTATACATGGTACCAGCATACTGATGTAGGGTATACATGATACCAGCATTCTGATGTAGGGTATACATGGTACCAGCATACTGATGTAGGGTATACATGATACCAGCATACTGATGTAGGGTATACATGATACCAGCATACTGGCGTAGGGTATACATGATACCAGCATACTGATGTAGGGTATACATGGTACCAGCATACTGATGTAGGGTATACATGATACCAGCATACTGATGTAGGGTATACATGATACCAGCATACTGACGTAGGGTATACATGATACCAGCATATTTATGTAGGGTATACATGATACCAGCATACTGATGTAGGGTATACATGATACCAGCATACTGATGTAGGGTATACATGATACCAGCATACTGATGTAGGGTATACATGGTACCAGCATACTACTGTAGGGTATACATGGTACCAGCATACTGATGTAGGGTATACATGGTACCAGCATACTGATGTAGGGTATACATGGTACCAGCATACTGATGTAGGGTATACATGGTACCAGCATACTGATGTAGGGTATACATGATACCAGCATACTGATGTAGGGTATACATGGTACCAGCATACTGATGTAGGGTATACATGGTACCAGCATACTGATGTAGGGTATACATGATACCAGCATACTGATGTAGGGTATACATGATACCAGCATACTGATGTAGGGTATACATGATACCAGCATGTGAATCAATGGTTTACAAAACCAAAACGTCGATACATGAGACACTTGTGCAACATTTGAGTATCTTTATTCTGGAAACGTTTCGTCACACAGTGACTTCTTCAGTCCAGTGCAGAAAAAGATGGAACAAGACGAGGAGTTTGAGGTAATCAATCCCCCAGCCTTGAGTCGGTGTGTTCAGTCCACCAGTCTTGCTTTGTTCGTTGGTAACTCCGCCTACAACTGCTTCACCTCATCTCTCAGCATTATATACGCTCCATCTCCCCGGATATGCTTCACTTTTGTCAAGATTGATGCACTGAACACATCAACTCAAGGCTGAGGGACTGATGAGTGCCTCAGTTTTCAGGGAAGCTGCATACTGCGGATGTACCTGTGACCGATTTCGAGGGTTTTTCTGCCTCATTAGTCCGGATTTTGGCCAAACTTGTGTGATGAGTATTTCTTCAAGGAGGCTGTTACTGTTAGTGGCCCAGGGAAACACACACACCCATCACAGCCTGGTTGATCTGGCACTTAGCGGAGACAGCCTGAAAGATACCCAAAGGATGTTTCTGAGGGTCAATGTCCCCGGTGCCCGGTGCCAGACCAGGCTTCTTGGAGGATCAAAGCCTGACCAACTAGGCTGTTACTGCTGATTGCGCGTGGCCAACGTACGAACTACAACCCTGCTGGACAGTCACTGATTTGAAGAACTTGTCAAGATTACGCTTGAAGACCGCCAGAGGGTTGTTAAAACTAGTTTTGTTAGGGCAATATCTCTGGTATCTGCTAGTGGCAGATTGAACAGTCTTGGGTCACACATGTTGACAGTGTTCTTTTATTGTGCTTATGACTCTCCGGGTTTTCAATGCATTTATTGTACACTCGGAGATCTCTCGCTTTAGTATGTTATGGTAGTGCGTATATTTCAGACGTTGTCCTCCAGCATCCAGGTGTGTATTACGCATCTCTTCGTTCCAGATGAACTGTTAATCCTTTTGGGGCCAAAGTCCTAGGCCTTTTGTGTATTCACATTATCTTGCGCTACCCTCCACACAATGGATATATAGTGCACAATAAGTAGCAACTTCGTTGGCAAAATCTAAATCTAAAAGTATTTAGCTCCAGAGAGTACAGCACGAAAACTTTCAGGTGTTCCAGTGGTTTAAATTCTTTACAGACTGTGTGAGCAGGAACTATCATAAAGAAGAGAGTAGTGGCGCACTGCAGCTGTACCCAACATTTAACTAACAGACACGTTAAATAGGGTAGCAGAATTCTACAGTATTTTATATTGATAAAGTCTCGCGTCCTCACCAGGATCTGTCTACCTCGTCTCTCTCTCATACTGTGTTAATCTTCCTTGGTGTTCCACAACACTTTTATCACCTGTACAACTTGCATTATCTCAGTCTTCGGCTTGTTCTCTTTGGTACTCCCGTGTGTCCCTCACCTTGCTGTACACCTTGTCCAGCAGTCTTTGTTAGTGTTCACACCTTAAACGGTTTAGGAACGCAGACAGCTATGCTCTGCTGCCTTTCAGCTATGCCTAGTTGCCTTCTATCATCCTTAGTCTTCGTCACTAACCTCTAGTTGTACATAAATGGTGTACAGTACCCACAAGACGAAGAATTAGACACGTGTGCAACACCTCGGTACTATTTATTTGTAGACGTTTCGCTATCCAGTGGCTTTATCAATACAAATTCAAGGACATAATAGGAAGACTGTAGAACTACATACAAAAGACTAAGTAATCAGTCCCTCAGCCTTGGGTTTGAAGAGTATCGTCTTCAAGAATCTTCAAGACTGTCCAGAGTCTCAAAAAAAGGGGGTTGCACATGTCTAATTCTTCATTAACATCTGGTATGTGTACGTGGTTAGACCAGAATCACGTACGTTCTGGTGATGCTCCACGATAATGGTAATAGAAATGAAGAACGGAAAAAAATCCCAAGTAGCGCCATTAAAATGGGAAATATGTTAACTTAAAAAGTAATCAGGACAAGAATAGTGCCCCACTACTCTTATGTGACCTGAGTTAAACCATAATCGTGTATAAACCAGTCCTCCCACGCCCAGGCTTGACCCTCCGCCTCCATACGTGAGACTACAGGCTTCTCCATTCCTTCCACCTTCCATCTGAGCTCATCAGTATTAGCTGTCTTGGAGATAAATAGTATAAAGTACCGACACGGTGAAAAAATAAGCACAGAGTTCTCCCACACAGTGGGCTCTATTAAGTCACAAGATGTACCCGGGTAAAGAGTGTGGAAAGTTAGGTGTAGAATGCTGAGTAGGTTGGATTCGAGAGGCAGGTCCCTTACAGGTCTCTTCTTCTCCTGTTCTTCAAGTTTCTCCTACGTATGGACTGATGAAGCCACTGTGTGGCGAAACGTTTCCTCAATAAAGATACCCAAGAGTTGCACATGTGTCTAATTTATCAACATGTCTCTAATACAACCTAACCATCATTCTGCACCTGACTTTCCACACATTATATACATTCACGTACTCTTTGCCCAGGTAGATCTGTCTGTGACTCGATAAAGTCCACTGTGTGGGCGAAACGTAGTCAATAAAGGATCGCATTATACTACATTTGTATTTATTTTTACATTAGTTGTTTCGACTGAGATTTAACATGTTTCGCCCTCCCTTTTATTAGCCACTGGCCATAAATGTATATGATAATCCCTTCCTGTTTATATTATCTACATTTCCTTCTTGTGAGCTATCTCTCTCCCTCTCTCTCTCTCTAGCTCTCTCTCGCTCTCTCTCTAGCCTCTCTCTAGCTCTCTCTAGCTCTCTCTCTCCTCTCTCTCTCTCTCTCTCTCTGTCGCTCTCTCTCTCTCTCTCTCTCACAAGGCAATAACTGTGAATATGATAGATATACAATGCTGACAAGTTGATAAGTAAGACACAGTTAGGGACGTTTATTCCGAAAACGTTTCGCCTACACAGTAGGTTCTTCTTCAGTCGAATACAGGGGAGGCAGAAGCAGTAGAGATGTGAATACGATGTAATTAGTCCATCACCCTCGAAAACATCTTGATATCTGCTTCTCGCTGCCTCAGTAACTTTACGACTCTGACCGCGGGTTCTAGCCCCACCCGTGGTATGGCTTTACACAGCAAACTGGCTGCTTCAGATGGTTTTTCGCATGATTGTATGTCCAACATCTGCCCCTACGTAGTTTTACACTGTGTCAGTTTATCTTTGACGTTCGTGTTACTTAATATAACGAATACAAGTAATTATCGCCTTACAAACACTTGCATCAGGAGTGTAGAAACCTTCAAGAGCAAACTGGACAAGTATCTTCAGGTGCCAAATCAACCAGGCTGTGATGGATATGTGAGGCATCGGGCCTCTAGCAGCAACAGCCTGGTTGACCATACAAACACCAGATGAGCCTGGCCCGTGGCCGGGCTCCGAGAGTAGTGAAACTCTCAAAACTCTTCAAAGGTAAAGGAGACGCTTTCCTTTTTTCCTGACGAACAAAACACCATCACTGTCATTATCGTGTGTATTCAGTAATGTTAAGTGCTGGAAATGACTCAACAGCACTTGCTGGTGCTGCCACAACCTTGTTCTCTCTGGATTGATGACTTTATGACTCACAAATCGTAATGACATGATTGCAAACAAACCATACCACGGGCGGGGTTAGAAACCGCGATCAGAGAGTCTGAAAACTCCAGACCGTCGCGTTAGCCACTAGACCAGCTAGCCACAACAACATTCGTCCAACTAGGTATATTTCTACACCATAGGAAGGTTAGCACAGGCACCACTGTGACCACACATGCAAGTTTTTACAGACGAATCTCCAGCTAGCGTGGCCGTGACGAACTCTAGCTCAAGTCAGCCTAGTTGATCAGGCCCTGATCCATCGGGAGGCCTGGTCATGGACCGGGCCGCGGGGGCGTTGATCCCCGGAATAACCTCCAGGTAACCTCCAGGTCCCCTCAAAGCCGTCAATGCGACGGTCTGGAGTTTTGAGACACTCTGACCGCGGGTTCTAACCCCACCCGTGGTATGGGTTGATGACTTTATCCACCTCAAGTCGTTCACTATTCAACGTTCACTACTCGCCTCGTTCACACATATACCGCACCAAGGTTTTGTAATTTGCTTATTAGTAAATCTGTACTAACTTTAAAACTTAAACTTAGCCAAATTTAAAACGAAAATAGCACAATATTCGGGAAAACGTCGAAATTAACACGTCAGAGAATTTGCAGTCAGTGGTTAGTACACAATATACGAATTTAAGTTCATTTTTTTCTATATATTCTTGTAGATTAGGTTATGTTAGCAGGATTTACCAGTGTTTCACCGTTTATGTCTGTGTGGAGAGGATGTTCTGGGGGTCAGCGCCCCGGGGGCGTCATCCATCACCACGCCTGTAGATGGGAAAATAATCCACGTGTCCATGTATTGTTGTAACGGCTTGATAAAGCTCGTGGAGGGCGAAACGTTGCCACAATAAAATGTTACATTAGTTGCACTTGTGTCCTTTTACTTAATAATCCAGTACAATGCGATACTTTATTAACAACGTTTCGCCCATATAGTGGGCTTTATCAAGTCACGAACAGATTTACCTGAGTGAAAGGTACGTGAGTATTTAGAGCGCGGAGATATACTGTAATCTTTTCAAGACTGATGGACTGACCACATCGACTCAAGGCTGAGGGACTGATTACCCCAACTCCTCTTGTTCTTCATCATTCTCCTTTGTATGGACTGATGAAGCCACTGTGTGGCGAAACGTTTCCTCATTAAAGATACCCAAGTGTTGCGTCTAATTTATCAACTTGTCGGTTCTGTGAAACATTGATCTACATAGCGATGATAAATTAGACACATGTGCAACTCTTGGGTATCTTTATTGAGGAAACGTTTCGCCACACAGTGGCTTCATCAGTCCATACAAAGGAGAATCTTGAAGAACAGGAGGAGAATGAGGTAATCAGTCCCTCAACCTTGAGTCGATGTGGTCAGTCCATCAGTCTTGAGTCAGGTGGAGAATAATGGGCAGCTTATATTTGAGAGGGTATTTGGGGGTATCAGTACCCCCATGGGGTATTGATACCCCCGGTTAAGACCCCCTGAACTAGAGTAAGGTAAGAATGAGGCAGAGGAAAGGTTGTTAGGTAAGACACATATGCAACAGTTAGACAACTTTATTCCGAAACGTTTCGCCTACACAGTAGGCTTCTTCAGTCGAATACAGAAAGTAGGCAGGAACAGTAGAGATGTGAAGACGATGTAATCAGTCCATCACCCTTAAAGTCGTAGAATTGAGGTTGTCAGTCCCTCGGCCTGGAGAAGTTCAGTTCCATAGTCAGGAACTATCTGAGGAAAGGTTAATGAAAAAGGGAAAAAACATCGCCTTTATCGACGTTTCACATTGCGTAGAGCTTTAAGTCATAAAGCCCATGGGAGGCAGGTCCAAGTCTCCTACCGGCTTAAACCAATGAATGTCCTAACCTAGTCAGGTCAGGTCACATTCACTTAAGGAAGGAGCACGGGGTCAACGCCCCCCCCCCCCGCAGCCCGGTCTGTACCCAGGCCTCGCGGTGGATCAAGGCCTGATCAACCGTGATAAATAAGACAAAAAAAAAATAATTGAAGCAGGCTAAAAATTAGAAATAATGAAAGAAATGACAGAGAAGGTAAGTTTCTAAAGCAGCCGCACCTTTGGAATGGCTGGTTACACTTTCTACAGGAGAGAGTACTCTTGATTTTAAGTCTTGACGCTGACACGCGACTCTTGAATGAGCAACTTGTACTCTTTTGAATGAAAGTGTACATTTGAATGTGTGTGTGTACTCTTGAGTGGGTTGTGTGGACTGCTGAGTCAAACCTGGTGTACTCTACAGTGAAAACCTGTTACTCTTGAGTGAGAGTTTCTGTGTTGTAGAGTACTATATACCTTCCCCTGAGTGGTTAGTGTGTTATCCCAGAGATGAGGGGAGGGCTTCTCTCTGGGGTTGTAGATGGCCTCTTGGGTTGTAGATGGTCTCTTGGGTTGTAGATGGTCTCTTGGGTTGTAGATGGTCTCTTGGGTTGTAGATGGTCTCTTGGGTTGTAGATGGTCTCTCTCCGGGGCTATACATGGCCTCTCTGGGATTGTAGATGGCGTTTCTGGTTGTATATGACCTCCGGGGTTGTAGACGAGGCCATCTATAACCCAAAGTGGCCGGGGACAATCACTTGAGTGGTTGGGATGCTCCCTCTTACCCGGAGTTTACCTGGACTCGCTTCGAAGGTGACCGCCCTCGTGGCCCGGTCCCAGACCACGCCTCCTGGTTGCTAGTTTGATAGATCAAGCTGTTAGTGCCCGCTGCCTGCAGTCCAACGAATGCATCACAACCCAGTTGATCAGTCTTCTGTCGAGTTTCCTCTTGAAGACAGCCAACAATTTCGCCTGCCTTGAAAGTAGCAGTTAGTACACAACAGTAATCCAGCCTAGAGAGAACGAGTGACCTGAAGAGTATCGTCACTGGCTTGGCATCTCTTGTTTTGAAAGTTCTAGTTATCCAACCTATCATTTTTTTATAGTTACGAAAATAACATTGTTATGCTCTTTGAACGTGATATCTTTTGACATTATCACTCCCAGGTCTCTCTTATTTGACATTCGTTCTATTAAGTGGTCCCCTCAAGGGAGGTTCCTTGAGGCTGGTGAGGGGCTCTTGATCTAGGGAATTGGATCTGTGCTCCGGTTCCCTGAATTGAGCCTGAATACCTTCCATCCCTCCCCCCCCCCACATACACTGTATAATCCTACGGGTTTAACTCTTCCCTGTGATTATAATACTCTATTAAAACCATACCACGGGCGGGACTTGAACCCGCGGTCAGAGAGACACTCTGACCGCGGGTTCAAGTCCCGCCCGTGGTATGGTTTGTTTGCAATCGTGTCAATACGATTTCGTGAGTCATACTCTGTTAAGTGGTATTATACTTGTCCTCTAATGTTAAGTCAAAAGACACAAGTGCAACTAATGTGACATTTTATTGTGGCAACGTTTCGCTCTCCAGGAGCTTTGTCAAGCCGTTACGTTGTCCTCTTGTTTTATTTTCCTACGTTATTCCATGGTGTAATAATTGAAATTTGTTCTCGCTGAACTTGGAAGACTTGGTTTATATCACCTTGAAGATTCGCTGTGCCTTCTGTGGATCTCACTTTCATAAAGTGGGTCCTGTGCTAGCCTCTGTGGATGGATCTTATTGTAGTCAGCTGGCCCAGTGGCTTACTAGCTGTCCTGGAATTGAACGACTCACTCGTCACAAGTTTAACCCCCACCCGTGGTATGATTTATTTGCAATCGTGTCATTATGATTGCTTGAGTCATACTTATTTTAGTATCATCTGCAAAGGATGATACAGTGCTGTAATTGATGACTCTGTCTATATCAGAAATGAGTACGAGGAAGAGAAGTGGGGCGAGTACCGTGCCTTGGGGGACACAACTTTCACAGCAGCAGCCCCTGATTTCCCTCCGTTTACTATACTCCTCCTTGGGTTCTGTTTACTAGGAAGTTAAATATTCATCTGCCCACCTTCCCAGTTATTCATTTTGCATGTAATTTGTGTGCAGATTACCCCTTGGTCACACTTATTAAAGTTTTTTTGCAAAGTCATTGTATGTTAGTAAGTTTATTGAGGCGCAGATACACGTTAGTACACGTAGGTACAATTGTCAGATGTAGTGTAAATTACCTCGGATAACCCAAAAAGGTCAGACGTTTTCCCTGTCTTCATGTGCGTGCAGGACCTTGTCGTAATGGTCCAGCAAGTACGAAAGGTAAGACCTGCCTGGTCTGAACCCATGTTGACCTGGGTTGTGTAATTTCTGTGATCCCATGTGATTACCACTGGTAATCTTGTTTCTTAAAATTCCTTCAGAAATTTTGCTGTGAATTATTGAACTGTCCGTCTTGGACATTTATTGCTAATAACAGTAGTGTTGCAGTGAACCAATCAGACTGACACAGAGTAAAATGAAACTGAAAACAAAGGAGAAACTCTCACAGTGCTGGAGTGTGAGAGAAATGTTGATAATACAAGCATCATGGTGATGACTTTCCTCTGGAAGACTCCCACACTTGTTCCGGCAATATTTCTAATATTTTCTGGTTACAGGATGAAGACTTGTTGACATTCTCCTCATAACTCCCAGGCACTTCAACGTTCAAGCTCTCCAAGACAAGCTCAACCAGGTCGAGCCTTCAATCCAGTTCACACTTGAAGAAGAAGTCGACAACACTCTTCCTTTCCTTGATGTTCTTCTCTACAAAACTAACCATGAACTTCGTTTTAAAGTCTATCGAAAACCAACCAACCAAAACGATCTTCTCCACTTCTACTCTCACCACGACACCAAAACTAAACGTGGTGTAATTATAGGCTTCTTCCTGCGCGCACTCAGAATCTGCAGCACTGAGTTCCTTGAGGAAGAATGCACTATAATTGAACAAGTATTTTCTAAACTCCACTATCCTCGTCACTTCATCAGAGACTGCAGACGACGGGCATTAAACATCTTCAACACACCCAGAGAAGACACTGCCGAGAAGAGATACATAGTCCTCCTCACCAACTCCATTGCCAAACATGTTTCCAACATCTTTTCGAATACCTCATTCCAAGTATCTACCTCCACAACCACGACCATCAAGGACATCACCAGTAGTAGACAGGACAAGCTTCCATCCTCTGCAGGGGTATACATAATCCCTTGTAATGACTGCAACAAATTATACGTGGGCGAAACATCAAGAGACCTCCAAACACGTATTTCAGAACACCAATATGCAAGCAGGACTGACGATACAAGGAATGCCTGTGTACAACATCGCAATTCACACAACCATTTAATTAACTACAGAAACTCAAGACTTATCGCCACAGAAGACAACACTCAACACCGAAGAATCCTGGAGTCATCACTTATCTCTATAACCAACAATTTCAACCAGAACAATGGCTTCTATAACATAGCTGAACCACTCGCCAAGAAACTTCTTCATCGCTATCCCACATAAGAACATAGAACACTGCAGAAGGTCTACTCACAACTTGTCCAATACCCCTGCCAAGCTACCCAAGACTCTATAACCCCACCCGGTAGATCATCAGATGCAGCATTCTCCACCTGACCTCAACATTCTGAACATGACTGTAAATACTCCCGTACCTTCCACCCCAGGCAGATCTGTTTGTTACTTGAAAAAGCCCACTGTGTGGGCGAAACGTTGTTAATAAAGGATCACATTAAACTGCATATGTGTTTATGTTTCCACTTGTAGCTCATTGAAGATGATGATGAAGTGTACCATTGTTGTTGTTTATCAGTCAACCTGTTGGTATTGCATACCCTCTTGATATTTCACATTGTTTACCTTGACTAATATTCATTATCGGGGTCCTCTCCTTTTCCTTACCACCTCCCAATCTCCATCACCTCTACCTCCCTCTCCCTATCTCCTCAACCTTCCTCTCCCTACATGTGGAAATAAAGATTATTATTATTATTATTATTAGTAGTAGTAGTAGTAGTAGTAGTCTACGTTCGTCATTCCAGTGAGAAAGGACTTTTTCCCCTGGCAGTTGCTTGTGCTTGTATCGCTCAGCATCAGACAATAACATTGGTCGGGTGTTGGTAGAGAGTATGGAGCGACCTGTTGAGAAAGTTTGTGGTAAATATTAGCCATACCGGAGGTCGTTGCTGCCACTGGTGGTTGGTATTGTGAGATGCAGCAGGGAGCCTCCCTCACTGTGGTTGTGGAGACCTGTGGGTCTACTCATCACCATGTTAGAACCTTCAAAACACAAGGTGCCAAGACAATGATGATATTGTGAACAAACCATGGTTCGGGTAGGGATTGAACTCGCGGCAAGTGAGTTGTAAAACTCCAGGCCAGCTCTATAATAAGATTCATCCAACTAGGTATATTTATATACCATAGGGAGGTTAGCATAGGTCCCACTGTAACCACAAATGGGATACAACACCGACAGGTTGATAAGTAAGACGCATGCAACAGGTATCTTTATTCCGAAACTTTTCGCCTTCACAGTAGGCTTCTTCAGTCTATAGTAATAAAGTTGGTAGAATTACCGACAATATGTAAAGTAAAAGGACACAAGTGCAACTAATGTGACATTTATTGTGGCAACGTTTCGCTCTCCAGGAGCGAAATGGCTTGATAATGCTCCTGGAGAGCGAAACGTTGCCACAATAAATGTCACATTAGTTGCACTTCTGTCCTTTTACTTTACATTCTTCAGTCGAGTACAGAGGAGGCAGCAGAAGCAGTAGAGATGTAAACATGATGAAATCAGTCTTACTCTCGAAGACGTAGTATTGAGGTGGCCAGTCCATTCTTAGTCTGAAGGGACACTACCACACAGTGGTATCTTGGCACGGAAAACGTCTTCGGCATCTTTATTGCCTGGCCATTAGTTAAGAGTGAGAAAGGTTGGATTTGAGAGGGACCTACCCAGTAGGTTTGCTACACTGCCTCTCACTGATTACACTCTTACTGCTAGTAAGCAGAACTCTTCCCCAGGCTGAGGGACTGACCACCTCAAAACTACGTTTTCGAGGATGATGGTCTGACTACATCGTCTTTACATCTCTACTGCTCCTGTGGCCTGCTGTGTAGGCGAAACGTTTGGGAATAAAGATACCTAACTGTTGCACATGTGTCTTATTAATAATGATATCAAGCCACTTGTTCTAGCCAGGAATATTGTTGTACAGCCCCATTTTAAGTGAAGACTAAAATGGTGAACATAAGAAAGAAGGAACACTGCAACAGGTCTACTGACCCATGTGGAGCAGGTCCATGTGGCCCTCCGGATTAGCCCAATGACCCACCCAGTCTGGCCACCTCCACTCAAGGAAGGAGCACGGCACCATACCCAACAGCACAAGCTAGTCAGGTCCAACTCACTGAAGATTTGGTGCCTCTCCTTAAACACTAACCTGCGAGAGGACGCTCCTAAAAGATTTTATATATCTGTTAATTATTCTCAGGAGTATCGCCTTCACGATCTGGTTCCAATAATAATGAAAAACATAGTGTAGTAAAGGAGAATATATATGCAGGGGATGAGATGAAATAGATAATGCCACCTGCCTGAAGGCTGGCTGCCTTGGATCAAAACGTCTAGCGTTGGCTGGGCGCCAAGGTATTGTCCAGTGTGGCTGGGTGGTTAGAGCACATCGTATCTTGTCCCAAGGTTCGTAGGTTCGAATCTCCTTCGACCAAAGATTAGTGTTTTTGTAAATATAAATTTGGGGAAGTGTTAAATTAGACACATGTGCAACTCTTGGGTATCTTTATTGAGGAAACGTTTCGCCACACAGTGGCTTCATCAGTCCATACAAAGGAGAATCATGCGTGTCTTAAGAGGCGACTAAAATGCTGGGAGCAAGGGGCTAGTAACCCCTTTTCCTGTATATATTACTAAATTTAAAAAGAGAAACTTTAGTTTTTCTTTTTAGGTCGTCCCGTCTCGGTGGGACACGGCCGGTTTGTTGAAAAAAAAAGTAAGATTTATTGATTATCTTGCTATCATGAAACTAAGTAAATAAAGTAAGATATTATCTTGCTATCATGAAACTAAGTAAATAAAGTAAGATATTATCTTGCTATCATGAAACTAAGTAAATAAAGTAAGATATATTATCTTGCTATCATGAAACTAAGTAAATAAAGTAAGATATTATCTTGCTATCATGAAACTAAGTAAATAAAGTAAGATATATTATCTTACTATCATGAAACTAAGTAAATAAAGTAAGATATATTATCTTACTATCATGAAACTAAGTAAATAAAGTAATAAAGTTGGTAGAATTACCGACAATATGTAAAGTAAAAGGACACAAGTGCAACTAATGTGACATTGTGGCAACGTTTGTAATGTTTGTAATGGCTTGATAAAGCTCCTGGAGAGCGAAACGTTGCCACAATAAATGTCACATTAGTTGCACTTGTGTCCTTTTACTTTACATAAGTAAATATCTACGACTTCAAGGGTGATGGACTGATTACATCGTCTTCACATCTCTACTGTTCCTGCCTACTTTCTGTATTCGACTGAAGAAGCCTACTGTGTAGGCGAAACGTTCCATCCATAAAGATACCTACAGAAAATAAAATAAAAATTGAGTACTTTGACTGGTTTCCAGAGTTGTACTAACACAGTCTAGCTTTGTAGATGAATGGTTCAGAGAACCGACATGTTGATAAATTAGACACATGTGCAACTCTTGGGTATCTTTATTGAGGAAACGTTTCGCCACACAGTGGCTTCATCAGTCAATACAAAGGAGAATCTTGAAGAACAGGAGGAGAATGAGGTAATCAGTCCCTCAACCTTGAGTCGATGTGGTCAGTCCATCAATCTTGAATAGATTGATGGACTGATTACCTCATTCTCCTCCTGTTCTTCAAGATTCTCCTTTGTATTGACTGATGAAGCCACTGTGTGGCGAAACGTTTCCTCAATAAAGATACCCAAGAGTTGCACATGTGTCTAATTTATCAACAGTCTAGCTGCCTGGTCAACCAGGCTCTTGCTGCTAACATTACGTAGGTTAATGTATTTTTTCTTTCTTTTTTGCAGGTAAGACGTAGATGGTGTTGGTGGAACGTTCAGCGGGTAGACTGGAGTGTCAAGTTGATACTAGACTTGAGGTAGGTGGTAGCTGACCCAGGAAGTGTCACCCACTATTTACAGGAGTGTCAGGACCAGACTTAAGGTACATGGACGTGGTAGTTAAACCCAGGAATTGTCACCCATTACTTCATAGAGAAGTTTCTAACCTGGAAATATTTGACAGTAAGGACTTCTTCAGGCTACTCCCCTCCTCCCCTGACCACATCCCTCCAGTGTGGCTGGGTGGTTAGAGCACTGCGTATCTTATCCCTAGGTTCGTAGGTTCGAGTCTCCTTCGACCACACACATGCGAACACACCTCTTTCTTGGTATTAAGTTTATTGTAAATTCGAAATCCCCCAACGCATCACCACTCATCCCTATCCCGGATCTTTCCCCTGCCCCCAGGTGGGCATTACCGCCCACTTTGGGAACCACTGGTTTACCTATTGTTACATTGCCCACTTGCTGAATGTTTTGAAGTAGCTAGAGAAGGTAAACTTAATTTTAGTGAACTTTGCTGCCTGAAAAGAGATTTAATAAAACCTGTGATACTTGAATTTTGTAACCAATGATACCTAAAACAGTGATACCATTAACAGTAGAAGAGGTGTGGAAAAAGACACTTATGTACAGTTCAGGACATTTATTAAAGGAAACGTTTCGCCACGAGTGGCTTCTTCAGTCCTAATACAGAGAAAACTAAGAAAACACACATATATATAGTGGCGGGAGTCAGGTGAGGTGATGCGTGGGTAGAGGTGGTAGTAGTAGTAGTAATGGAACTAAGGAGGTGAGGCAAGAGAGGGACCTGCTGGCATCAAGTAACACCAGTTCCCAGGATGGGTAATATCCTCTTGCTTAGTAATTTTGAAATACTGTAACTACCGGATTTTTGCTTTATAGTGTTACTGACAGAAATTAGTGCGGCTTCAATGCATTTTCTCCTTCTTAAGTCGTCTTCTTTAATAACTAGTTTAGCTTCATTGAAGCTAAAGAGGTAGTGACCTAATCTGGTCACTTCAGATACCTGCAGCCGCACAACTGGTAATGATCTGATCTGGTCACTCCAGATACCTGCAGCAGTACAACTGGTAGTGACCTGATTTCATACCTCTTGTTTCTTGAACCTGTGATTCCATTGACCTCAGTGAGGGACTTCTCCTCCAGGTAACTTTATCTGTCAACCCTTTCTTTGGATTAAACCTGATTAACCTCCATTGCTCCAGGTGCTGTATGACCCTACCAAGTTTAGCACTACCCTATGAATGCATTAATTATATTTTTATTATTATTATTATTATGATTAAAAGTTAAGGCATGCTCAACATCTGGATATCTTTATTGTAGACGTTTCGCCATCCAGTGGCTTTATCAATACAGATTCCAGGACATAATTAGACGACAGTAGAACTATATACAAAAGATGAGGTAATTAGTCCCTCAGCCTTGGAGTTGGTGTTGAGAGCATCGTGGTGGTGGAGATTCTGAAGCAAAGGCAAGGAGACTGGCGCTTATATAGGCGTCAGCAGATAGGGACGTGTAGCAGACGAGGGGATAGTCACTGGTAGGTGGGATTCCCCAGTGGAAGTAGCCGTGAAGGTGGTCATCTAGATGTCCTCTGAGCCAAGATTCCATGATGTTGCAGCGTCTGACAAGTTGTGCAAGAAAGGTATACAACTAGCCCATCCCTATGGGTATGACCTACTTCCACTGGGGAATCCCACCTACCAGTGACTATCCCCTCGTCTGCTACACGTCCCTATCTGCTGACGCCTATATAAGCGCCAGTCTCCTTGCCTTTGCTTCATAATCTCCACCACCACGATGCTCTCAACACCAACTCCAAGGCTGAGGGACTGATTACCTCATCTTCTGTATATAGTTCTACTGTCTTCCAGTTTTGTCCTAAAATCTGTATTGATAGTCACTGGATGGCGAAACGTCTACAGTAAAGATACCCAGATGTTGTATATGTCTAATTTTCATCTTGTGATGAATGGTTTGAAAAACCGACATGTTGAAGATTGAGACACTTATGCAGCATATGGGAATCTTTATTCAGGAAACGTTTCGCCACGCAGTGGCTTCATCAGTCCAATACAAAGAGGAAGGCGTAAGGAGAGGAGGAGAATGAGGTAATCAGTCCCTCAACCTGGAGTCGATGTGTTCAGTCCATCAATCTTGTAGAATGTACAGCATAAGGCCGTAGACGTGGCTTATATACTGTAGTGAGGTGACTTGAAGCAGGCGGAGGCGGGGTCATAGTGGTACCATCCACTAGTCGAAGTAGGTCTTTGTCCAAAGGTTGAACAAGCGTTGAAGAATTCTTTGTAAGAAGATCCCATGATGCTGCAGTGTCTGACAGTCGTGATGAATGGTTTGAAAAACCGACAAGTTGAAGATTGAGACACTTATGCAGCATATGGGAATCTTTATTCAGGAAACGTTTCGCCACACAGTGGCTTCATCAGTCCAATACAAAGAGGAAGGCGTAAGGAGAGGAGGAGTATGAGGTAATCAGTCCCTCAGCCTGGAGTCGATGTGTTCAGTCCATCAATCTTGTAGAATGTACAGCATAAGGCCGTAGACGTGGCTTATATACTGTAGTGAGGTGACTTGAAGCAGGCGGAGGCGGGGTCATAGTGGTACCATCCACTAGTCGAAGTAGGTCTTTGTCCAAAGGTTGAACAAGCGTTGAAGAATTCTTTGTAAGAAGATCCCATGATGCTGCAGTGTCTGACAGTCGTGATGAATGGTTTGAAAAACCGACAAGTTGAAGATTGAGACACTTATGCAGCATATGGGAATCTTTATTCAGGAAACGTTTCGCCACACAGTGGCTTCATCAGTCCAATACAAAGAGGAAGGCGTAAGGAGAGGAGGAGTATGAGGTAATCAGTCCCTCAGCCTGGAGTCGATGTGTTCAGTCCATCAATCTTGTAGAATGTACAGCATAAGGCCGTAGACGTGGCTTATATACTGTAGTGAGGTGACTTGAAGCAGGCGGAGGCGGGGTCATAGTGGTACCATCCACTAGTCGAAGTAGGTCTTTGTCCAAAGGTTGAACAAGCGTTGAAGAATTCTTTGTAAGAAGATCCCATGATGCTGCAGTGTCTGACAGTCGTGATGAATGGTTTGAAAAACCGACAAGTTGAAGATTGAGACACTTATGCAGCATATGGGAATCTTTATTCAGGAAACGTTTCGCCACACAGTGGCTTCATCAGTCCAATACAAAGAGGAAGGCGTAAGGAGAGGAGGAGTATGAGGTAATCAGTCCCTCAGCCTGGAGTCGATGTGTTCAGTCCATCAATCTTGTAGAATGTACAGCATAAGGCCGTAGACGTGGCTTATATACTGTAGTGAGGTGACTTGAAGCAGGCGGAGGCGGGGTCATAGTGGTACCATCCACTAGTCGAAGTAGGTCTTTGTCCAAAGGTTGAACAAGCGTTGAAGAATTCTTTGTAAGAAGATCCCATGATGCTGCAGTGTCTGACAGTCGTGATGAATGGTTTGAAAAACCGACAAGTTGAAGATTGAGACACTTATGCAGCATATGGGAATCTTTATTCAGGAAACGTTTCGCCACACAGTGGCTTCATCAGTCCAATACAAAGAGGAAGGCGTAAGGAGAGGAGGAGTATGAGGTAATCAGTCCCTCAGCCTGGAGTCGATGTGTTCAGTCCATCAATCTTGTAGAATGTACAGCATAAGGCCGTAGACGTGGCTTATATACTGTAGTGAGGTGACTTGAAGCAGGCGGAGGCGGGGTCATAGTGGTACCATCCACTAGTCGAAGTAGGTCTTTGTCCAAAGGTTGAACAAGCGTTGAAGAATTCTTTGTAAGAAGATCCCATGATGCTGCAGTGTCTGACAGTCGTGATGAATGGTTTGAAAAACCGACAAGTTGAAGATTGAGACACTTATGCAGCATATGGGAATCTTTATTCAGGAAACGTTTCGCCACACAGTGGCTTCATCAGTCCAATACAAAGAGGAAGGCGTAAGGAGAGGAGGAGTATGAGGTAATCAGTCCCTCAGCCTGGAGTCGATGTGTTCAGTCCATCAATCTTGTAGAATGTACAGCATAAGGCCGTAGACGTGGCTTATATACTGTAGTGAGGTGACTTGAAGCAGGCGGAGGCGGGGTCATAGTGGTACCATCCACTAGTCGAAGTAGGTCTTTGTCCAAAGGTTGAACAAGCGTTGAAGAATTCTTTGTAAGAAGATCCCATGATGCTGCAGTGTCTGACAGTCGTGATGAATGGTTTGAAAAACCGACAAGTTGAAGATTGAGACACTTATGCAGCATATGGGAATCTTTATTCAGGAAACGTTTCGCCACACAGTGGCTTCATCAGTCCAATACAAAGAGGAAGGCGTAAGGAGAGGAGGAGTATGAGGTAATCAGTCCCTCAGCCTGGAGTCGATGTGTTCAGTCCATCAATCTTGTAGAATGTACAGCATAAGGCCGTAGACGTGGCTTATATACTGTAGTGAGGTGACTTGAAGCAGGCGGAGGCGGGGTCATAGTGGTACCATCCACTATGTCGGTTTTTCAAACCATTCATCACGACTGTCAGACACTGCAGCATCATGGGATCTTCTTACAAAGAATTCTTCAACGCTTGTTCAACCTTTGGACAAAGACCTACTTCGACTAGTGGATGGTACCACTATGACCCCGCCTCCGCCTGCTTCAAGTCACCTCACTACAGTATATAAGCCACGTCTACGGCCTTATGCTGTACATTCTACAAGATTGATGGACTGAACACATCGACTCCAGGCTGAGGGACTGATTACCTCATACTCCTCCTCTCCTTACGCCTTCCTCTTTGTATTGGACTGATGAAGCCACTGTGTGGCGAAACGTTTCCTGAATAAAGATTCCCATATGCTGCATAAGTGTCTCAATCTTCAACTTGTCGGTTTTTCAAACCATTCATCACGACTGTCAGACACTGCAGCATCATGGGATCTTCTTACAAAGAATTCTTCAACGCTTGTTCAACCTTTGGACAAAGACCTACTTCGACTAGTGGATGGTACCACTATGACCCCGCCTCCGCCTGCTTCAAGTCACCTCACTACAGTATATAAGCCACGTCTACGGCCTTATGCTGTACATTCTACAAGATTGATGGACTGAACACATCGACTCCAGGCTGAGGGACTGATTACCTCATACTCCTCCTCTCCTTACGCCTTCCTCTTTGTATTGGACTGATGAAGCCACTGTGTGGCGAAACGTTTCCTGAATAAAGATTCCCATATGCTGCATAAGTGTCTCAATCTTCAACTTGTCGGTTTTTCAAACCATTCATCACGACTGTCAGACACTGCAGCATCATGGGATCTTCTTACAAAGAATTCTTCAACGCTTGTTCAACCTTTGGACAAAGACCTACTTCGACTAGTGGATGGTACCACTATGACCCCGCCTCCGCCTGCTTCAAGTCACCTCACTACAGTATATAAGCCACGTCTACGGCCTTATGCTGTACATTCTACAAGATTGATGGACTGAACACATCGACTCCAGGCTGAGGGACTGATTACCTCATACTCCTCCTCTCCTTACGCCTTCCTCTTTGTATTGGACTGATGAAGCCACTGTGTGGCGAAACGTTTCCTGAATAAAGATTCCCATATGCTGCATAAGTGTCTCAATCTTCAACTTGTCGGTTTTTCAAACCATTCATCACGACTGTCAGACACTGCAGCATCATGGGATCTTCTTACAAAGAATTCTTCAACGCTTGTTCAACCTTTGGACAAAGACCTACTTCGACTAGTGGATGGTACCACTATGACCCCGCCTCCGCCTGCTTCAAGTCACCTCACTACAGTATATAAGCCACGTCTACGGCCTTATGCTGTACATTCTACAAGATTGATGGACTGAACACATCGACTCCAGGCTGAGGGACTGATTACCTCATACTCCTCCTCTCCTTACGCCTTCCTCTTTGTATTGGACTGATGAAGCCACTGTGTGGCGAAACGTTTCCTGAATAAAGATTCCCATATGCTGCATAAGTGTCTCAATCTTCAACTTTCATCTTGTCGGTATTGTACACAATTATTGTACATTGTTGTCATTAGGTGGCGGTCGACTCTCTCTCTAATGATATCAAGACAATGTTTGCGAATTACCTGGCAAACTAAGTATGTATATGAACGAAGTTTGACATTGTGGTCAATAAATTTGGTAAGATGTTTTGGACAAACTACCTGACGTTCTGGACAATAAACTACCTGACGTTCTGGACAATAAACTACCTGGCGTTCTGGACAATAAACTACCTGACGTTCTGGACAATAAACTACCTGACGTTCTGGACAATAAACTACCTGACGTTCTGGACAATAAACTACCTGACGTTCTGGACAATAAACTACCTGACGTTCTGGACAATAAACTACCTGACGTTCTGGACAATAAACTACCTGACGTTCTGGACAATAAACTACCTGACGTTCTGGACAATAAACTACCTGACGTTCTGGACAATAAACTACCTGACGTTCTGGACAATAAACTACCTGACGTTCTGGACAATAAACTACCTGACGTTCTGGACAATAAACTAGGTAGTTTATTTAGAAGAATTTTGTGATTTTAAATTATAATGTAAACTTAAATTATTATGTAGAGGCGCAGGATGCTGGGTAGACGGGGCAGAATGCCCTCACTGATGTACGTGGAAGGTATGCAATACCGACAAGAATTAGACACGTGTGCAACATCTGGGTATCTTTGTGTACATTTCGCCATCCAGTGGCTTCATCAATACAAATTGAAGGAAATATAAACACAAATGCAGTATAATGTGATCCTTTATTGACTACGTTTCGCCCATTCACATTAATACTGCATTTGTGTTTATATTTCCATTGTGTCGGTATTTTATACCATTTATTTCCACAAATTGAAGGACATAATGGGAAGACTAGAACCCTATACAGAAGACGAGGTAATCAGTCCCACATCCTTGGATTTGCCGAAGAGCACCGTAGTCGTGAAGACTGGGTGGCGAAACGTCTAAAATAAAGCTGCCCATTTGTTGCATGTGTGTCTTGATTCTTCACACTCGCTGGACAGCAGAGTGTGCGAGAGTTTTCCCACTCTTTCACACCATAAGAACATAACTCACGAAATAATAATGTCACGATTGCAAACAAACCATACCATGGGTGGGGATAGAACCCGCGATCAGAGAGTCTCAGAACTGGAAATATAAACACAAATGCAGTATAATGTGATCCTTTATTGACTACGTTTCGCCCACACAGTGGGCTTTTTCAAGTCACAAACAGAACTACCTGGGGTGGAAGGAACGCGAGTATTTATAGTCAGGTTCAGAATGCTGAGGTCAGGTGAAGAATGCTGCATCTGATGATGTACCGAGTGGGGTTGAAAAAGCCCACTGTGTGGGCGAAACGTAGTCAATAAAGGATCACATTATACTGCATTTGTGTTTATATTTCCATTGTGTCGATATTTTATACCATTTATTTCCACAGTCTCAGAGCTCCAGACCGTCGCGTTAACGACGTGAAGCCAGCTGGACCAGTGGCTAAAGCGAGACTCTGATCGCGGGTTCTGTCCCCGCCCGTGGTATGGTTCATAAGAATGAACATTAAAATGGTATAAAATACCGACTAGTGAGAACGGCTGGGTTTGAGAGGGACCTGCCCTCCCAAAGCAACCTACGTCTCACCTCCTGGCACTATATAAGGCCCCATTCTGTCACTTCAACTTCATATTGTTTCAGACAACGGAACAATGCTCTTCTCCAGACTGAGGGACTGACCACCTCAAAACTTTAAGGGTGATGGACTAATTACATTGTCTTCAAGTATCTTCTGCTTCTATCAACTTTTCTGTACTCGACTGAAGAAGCCTACTGTGTAGGCGAAACGTTTCGAAATAAAGATACCTAACTGTTGCATATGTGTCTTACCTAACAATGGTTCATAAGAACATAAGAATGGAGGAACACTGAAGAAGGCCTACTGGCCCATACAAGGCAGTACTTATGTCCTTTCTAAATCTAAATTTATCAAACTTAATCCGTTATTTCTGGTTCTTACCTGGTTTGACACCCTCAGTACTTTATTAATGTCTCCCTTGTTTATGCCCGTCATCCACTTATACACTTCAATGATATCTCCCCTCATTCTACGCCTCTCCAGAGAGTGGAGATTTAAGGCTTTAAGTCTATCTTCATACGGGAGGTTCCTTACACAGTAAATCATTTTAGTCATTCTTCTCTGTATGTTCTCTAATGAGTCTATGTCCATCCTGTAGTAAGGGGACCAAAACTGAGCAGCATAATCTAAATGAGGCCTCACTAGTGATGTATAGAGCTGTAAAATAACTTTTGGACTTCTGTTACTTATACTTCTTGAGATAAATCCAAGTAATCTGTTGGCCTTGTTGCGCACACTAAGGCACTGCTGTCTTGGCTTTAGATTTCTGCTTACCATGACTCCCAAGTCTTTTTCACATTCTGTATGACCAAGCTCTACTTCACCTAGATTATAGCTTCGAGGGTTATTTTCATTACCAAGGGCAAGTACCTTACACTTATCCACATTAAACTTCATCTGCCATTTTTCAGACCAAGACATTAATTTGTCCAAATCCTCCTGGAGTTCATTGCTATCCTCCTCAGAATGAATCATACGGCCTATATTTGTATCATAAGCCAATTTGCTCATATCACTTCTTATTCCCTCATCGAGGTCATTAATGTAAATTATGAACAACAGAGGGCCTAAAACTGATCCCTATGGAACGCCACTAGTGACTAATCCCCATTCAGATTTGACCCCATTAATGGAAAAACTCTGCTTTCTGTTGGTAATCCATGCTAGAACTTTACCATGAGATGCCACTTTTCTTAAGAGTCTATTGTGAGGTGCTCTATCGAAGGCTTTACTAAAATCTCTTGTGAGGCACATCTGCTGCTTGCCTGGTTAACAAGGCTGTTGCTGCTGGTGGCTTGCTGCTCCACGTATTCATCACAGCCCGGTTGATCTGGAACCTGGTGAAGATACTTGTGCAGTTTCCTCTTGAATACTTCTATACTTGTTCCATCAGTGTTTCTGGTGTCTTCTGGTTGGCTAATTCACAATAATTTCGGTATTTGAATCTACACGAACAGTGAAGGTTCTCTGTACATTCTCCAGGTCCGCAGTTTTGCCGGTGATACTGTCAGTAGTGTTACTATGTACTGTGTAGTATACTTAGATAATCCCAGCTACTTTATACATGAGTGGGTATGTGTGGGTGTGAGTTGGACCTGGCTAACTTGTGCTACTAGGTCTGATACTGTGCTCCTTCCTTAAGTGAAGGTGCCCTGACCTGACTAGGTTGGGTCATTGGCTTAAGCCGGTAGGAGACTTGGACGTGCCTCGCATGGACCAGTAGGGCTGCTACAGTGTTCCTTCTCTCTCATGTTCTTGTATGTTTTTATGTCAACGTCGTCTAGGGGTAGGTAGCGATTACGCAAATTATAGTATCGTCTGCAAGGAATAATATAGTGCTGTGAATAGCATCGTTATCTCAGATGTGGTATTAAGAAACTGTGGTGTGTTTCTGTAAAGAATTGCCGGTTCACAACACTGGCATTATTCACCGTGTTAATCTGCACTTTAAGCCAATTTCTCTGACGCATTTGCGTTCGCTGCTCCGAGGTAAATGGTCGTTGATGGCACAGGTGATGTAACTGGTGGTGATTGTGTAGTGGTGGTTGTGGGTGTGTAATGGCCTTGACGGGGACAGGAAGCCTGCTACTTGAACCAGTGTTTCCGGTTGTATTTTAAGGTTGAGCACTGCTCTTGTATCAACCACTCCGCCAGGTGAAGCCTCCTTAATAGAGTTAACCCATAATATTGTATTAAGCAAGGTTAGTAATATATGTAGATTTTTGATAAGGTTTGAATGATATAATCCAGGATGATGGGGTAGGTAATGAGAACTTTCAAAACAAGGGAAATAATGCCATTGGTGACAATTTTCAAATCTCTAGTGCTCCCTCGTTTGGAATATTGCTCAGTGTTGACGACCCCGTTCAAGGCAGGATAAATAGCGCTGGAACAGACAGAGATCATGTATGGCCCATGTAGACCCAGTAAAGCGTTTAAATTACTGGGAACGCCTTAAAGTCTTAAATATGTACTCACTGGAGCGAAAGAGAGACAGATACATTATAATGTATATCTGGAAAGTACTTGAGGGCCTGATCACAAACCTTTACACTGCCATAACAACATACTGGAGTGGGAGATATGGGACGAAGCGAAAAATAAACCCAGTGAAAAGCAGGGGTGCTGTGGACACAATAAGGGAACACTGTATCAACATCCGTGGCCCCAGACTATTCAACATCTTCACCAGAAAGTATCAGAAATACTGTTGGAACAAGTGTGGGAGTCTTTAAGGGGAAACTGGACAAATATCTTCACCAGGCGCCAGATCAACCGGGCTTTGATGGATATGTGGTAGCAGTGGACCACCAGCAACAACGGCCTGTTTGACTAGGAGTAGAAAAACTCTGGGAACTCATCAAAGGTATATCAAAGGTCAGTGGGAAGATATAAATTATTATACAATTATTTAACCGATAATTATACACTATATTTATCATGAGGCACCTGATATAATTCTCATGGATGGTGCACAATACTAGGAAGATCATGGATGGTGCACAATACCAGGAAGATCATGAATGGTGCACAATACTAGGAAGATCATGAATGGTGCACAATACCAGGAAGATCATGAATGGTGCACAATACTAGGAAGATCATGAATGGTGCACAATACCAGGAAGATCATGAATGGTGCACAATACTAGGAAGATCATGAATGGTGCACAATACCAGGAAGATCATGAATGGTGCACAATACTAGGAAGATCATGAATGGTGCACAATACCAGGAAGATCATGAATGGTGCACAATACTAGGAAGATCATGAATGGTGCACAATACTAGGAAGATCATGAATGGTGCACAATACCAGGAAGATCATGAATGGTGCACAATACCAGGAAGATCATGAATGGTGCACAATACCAGGAAGATCATGAATGGTGCACAATACCAGGAAGACCATGAATGGTGCACAATACCAGGAAGACCATGAATGGTGCACAATACCAGGAAGACCATGAATGGTGCACAATACCAGGAAGATCATGAATGCTGCACAATACCAGGAAGACCATGAATGGTGCACAATACCAGGAAGATCATGAATGGTGCACAATACCAGGAAGACCATGAATGGTGCACAATACCAGGAAGATCATGAATGGTGCACAATATCAACAAAAAAAAAGAATTAGACAACTGTACAGCATCTGGGTCTATGTGTAGACGTTTTGTTAGACAAAATGTCTACAAATAAAGATACCCAAATGTCGTACATGTGTCTAATTGTTCACGTTTAAAATTGTTCCATAAGTATCTTACTACTGATATATTTGTTCACTTAGAAACGACTGTGTCAATACACAACCCGCAGCGGGCCTCCAACAGCAACAGCCTGGTTGACCAGGCAAGCACCAGACGAGGCCGGGCTCACAGAGTAGAGAAACTCTCGAAACCTCAAGGGTATATCAAAGGCACATTGAAGAGAGGGGTTACGACGACGTTTTGGTCCGACTTGGACCATTTACAAGTCATTTACTTGGTACAAGTCGGACCGAAACGTCGTGGTAAGCTCGTGTCTCCTGTGTGTGGGTTATTGTATATTGTTCCAACCACGGTATTGTGCCGCCTTTTGTTCAAGACTGTGTCAACATGCGGGGTCCAAGACTCATCATACTACCAGCAGATATCTCAAACACTGTGGGAACGAAGATGCTTTTCACCAACTCCAAGGCTGAGGGACTGATTACCTCGTATCTTGTGTATAATTCTACAGTCCTCCCATGTTGCACGTGTGTCTGATCAGCTGATTGGTGTGATCTATCTTTGATTTGATCAGGAGTACATTGATCACTTGATCTTAACTACCTCGAGTGACGGTACATGCTGGCACTCTTGTTAGCATGTACCCGGTGTACCTTTGATGGGTATTAGGTACCAGGCAGATGTTGCTGTGAACACCCGTGTTGGAGGTTACATACCTGTACCAAACTCAGGAGTAATGTTGCTGCCTGGAACCATCTGTAAAACACCAACACTGGTGGAGTCTTCCCTGTCACAACAACACTGGTGGAGTCTTCCCTGTCACACCAACACTGGTGGAGTCTTCCCTGTCACAACAACACTGGTGGAGTCTTCCCTGTCACAACAACACTGGTGGAGTTTTCCCTGTCACAACAACACTGGTGGAGTCTTCCCTGTCACAACAACACTGGTGGAGTCTTCCCTGTCACACCAACACTGGTGGGCTCTCCCCCGTCACACCAGCACTGGTGGTGTCGTCTCCCCGTCACACCAACACTGGTGGAGTCTTCCCTGTCACAACACTGGTGGAGTCTTCCCTGTCACAACAACACTGGTGGAGTCTTCCCTGTCACACCAACACTGGTGGAGTCTTCCCTGTCACACCAACACTGGTGGGCTCTCCCCCGTCACACCAGCACTGGTGGTGTCGTCTCCCCGTCACACCAGCACTGGTGGTGTCGTCTCCCCGTCACACCAACACTGGTGGAGTCTTCCCTGTCACAACAACACTGGTGGAGTCTTCCCTGTCACACCAACACTGGTGGAGTCTTCCCTGTCACACCAACACTGGTGGAGTCTTCCCTGTCACACCAACACTGGTGGAGTCTTCCCTGTCACAACAACACTGGTGGAGTCTTCCCTGTCACAACAACACTGGTGGAGTCTTCCCTGTCACACCAACACTGGTGGGCTCTCCCCCGTCACACCAGCACTGGTGGTGTCGTCTCCCCGTCACACCAACACTGGTGGAGTCTTCCCTGTCACAACAACACTGGTGGAGTCTTCCCTGTCACACCAACACTGGTGGAGTCTTCCCTGTCACAACAACACTGGTGGAGTCTTTCTTGTCACAACAACACTGGTGGAGTCTTCCCTGTCACACCAACACTGGTGGGCTCTCCCCCGTCACACCAGCACTGGTGGTGTCGTCTCCCCGTCACACGAACACTGGTGGAGTCTTCCCTGTCACACCAACACTGGTGGAGTCTTCCCTGTCACACCAACACTGGTGGAGTCTTCCCTGTCACACCAACACTGGTGGAGTCTTCCCTGTCACACCAACACTGGTGGAGTCTTCCCTGTCACAACAACACTGGTGGAGTCTTCCCTGTCACACCAACACTGGTGGGCTCTCCCCCGTCACACCAGCACTGGTGGTGTCGTCTCCCCGTCACACCAACACTGGTGGAGTCTTCCCTGTCACACCAACACTGGTGGAGTCTTCCCTGTCACACCAACACTGGTGGAGTCTTCCCTGTCACACCAACACTGGTGGGCTCTCCCCCGTCACACCAGCACTGGTGGTGTCGTCTCCCCGTCACACCAACACTGGTGGAGTCTTCCCTGTCACACCAACACTGGTGGAGTCTTCCCTGTCACACCAACACTGGTGGAGTCTTCCCTGTCACACCAACACTGGTGGAGTCTTCCCGTCACACCAACACTGGTGGAGTCTCCGTCACGCTCCACCAAACACCCGTGACAGTTGTGCTGGTGTACACAGACTTGTGACTCACCAAATGTCTGTCTAATTGAACTTTCTCTTCGTCTCAGTGTTTAGGCGCGGAATGTAATTTTATGGACCGTATAAATCCGCTCGTTTTATCGTATACATAACTTTTTTTGTCGTTGCGATATTTTGGATTACCTGTGTTGGAGTGTTTTGATGCTAGACCCAATAGCCAGACTGATCGCACCATCAACTAGGAGACCAAGTTTGAGATTGGGCCGCGGTGGACGTCGGCCGCCAGAATCAAGAACAGGTACATTACAGGTAGATAACTAGTATATTTACATTACTAGGTAGGATTGCTGGTTTCTTTTTCTGTCTCATAAACACGCTAGATAACAGGGATATCTTGCTACTCCTACTTACACTTTGGTCACACTTCACAGACACGCACATGCATATATATATATACATACATCTAGGTTTTTCTCCTTTTTCTAAATAGCTCTTGTTCTTTTTTATTTCTTCTATTGTCCATGGGGAAGTGGAAAAGAATCTTTCCTCCGTAAGCCATGCGTGTCGTATGAGGCGACTAAAATGCCGGGAGCAATAGGCTAGTAACCCCTTCTCCTGTAGACATTTACTAAAAAAGAGAAGAAGAAAAACTTTATAAAACTGGGATGCTTAAATGTGCGTGGATGTAGTGCGGATGACAAGAAACAGATGATTGCTGATGTTATGAATGAAAAGAAGTTGGATGTCCTGGCTCTAAGCGAAACAAAGCTGAAGGGGGTAGGAGAGTTTCAGTGGGGGAAAATAAATGGGATTAAATCTGGAGTATCTGAGAGGGTTAGAGCAAAGGAAGGGGTAGCAGTAATGTTAAATGATCAGTTATGGAAGGAGAAAAGAGAATATGAATGTGTAAATTCAAGAATTATGTGGATTAAAGTAAAGGTTGGATGCGAGAAGTGGGTCATAATAAGCGTGTATGCACCTGGAGAAGAGAGGAATGCAGAGGAGAGAGAGAGATTTTGGGAGATGTTAAGTGAATGTATAGGAGCCTTTGAACCAAGTGAGAGAGTAATTGTGGTAGGGGACCTGAATGCTAAAGTAGGAGAAACTTTTAGAGAGGGTGTGGTAGGTAAGTTTGGGGTGCCAGGTGTAAATGATAATGGGAGCCCTTTGATTGAACTTTGTATAGAAAGGGGTTTAGTTATAGGTAATACATATTTTAAGAAAAAGAGGATAAATAAGTATACACGATATGATGTAGGGCGAAATGACAGTAGTTTGTTGGATTATGTATTGGTAGATAAAAGACTGTTGAGTAGACTTCAGGATGTACATGTTTATAGAGGGGCCACAGATATATCAGATCACTTTCTAGTTGTAGCTACACTGAGAGTAAAAGGTAGATGGGATACAAGGAGAATAGAAGCATCAGGGAAGAGAGAGGTGAAGGTTTATAAACTAAAAGAGGAGGCAGTTAGGGTAAGATATAAACAGCTATTGGAGGATAGATGATCTAATGAGAGCATAGGCAATGGGGTCGAAGAGGTATGGGGTAGGTTTAAAAATGTAGTGTTAGAGTGTTCAGCAGAAGTTTGTGGTTACAGGAAAGTAGGTGCAGGAGGGAAGAGGAGCGATTGGTGGAATGATGATGTAAAGAGAGTAGTAAGGGAGAAAAAGTTAGCATATGAGAAGTTTTTACAAAGTAGAAGTGATGCAAGGAGGGAAGAGTATATGGAGAAAAAGAGAGAGGTTAAGAGAGTGGTGAAGCAATGTAAAAAGAGAGCAAATGAGAGAGTGGGTGAGATGTTATCAACAAATTTTGTTGAAAATAAGAAAAAGTTTTGGAGTGAGATTAACAAGTTAAGAAAGCCTAGAGAACAAATGGATTTGTCAGTTAAAAATAGGAGAGGAGATTTATTAAATGGAGAGTTAGAGGTATTGGGAAGATGGAGGGAATATTTTGAGGAATTGTTAATTGTTGATGAAGATAGGGAAGCTGTGATTTCGTGTATAGGGCAAGGAGGAATAACATCTTGTAGGAGTGAGGAAGAGCCAGTTGTGAGTGTGGGGGAAGTTCGTGAGGCAGTAGGTAAAATGAAAGGGGGTTAGGCAGCCGGGATTGATGGGATAAAGATAGAAATGTTAAAAGCAGGTGGGGATATAGTTTTGGAGTGGTTGGTGCAATTATTTAATAAATGTATGGAAGAGGGTAAGGTACCTAGGGATTGGCAGAGAGCATGCATAGTTCCTTTGTATAAAGGCAAAGGGGATAAAAGAGAGTGCAAAAATTATAGGGGGATAAGTCTGTTGAGTGTACCTGGTAAAGTGTATGGTAGAGTTATAATTGAAAGAATTAAGAGTAAGACGGAGAATAGGATAGCAGATGAACAAGGAGGCTTTAGGAAAGGTAGGGGGTGTGTGGACCAGGTGTTTACAGTGAAACATATAAGTGAACAGTATTTAGATAAGGCTAAAGAGGTCTTTGTGGCATTTATGGATTTGGAAAAGGCGTATGACAGGGTGGATAGGGGGGCAATGTGGCAGATGTTGCAAGTGTATGGTGTAGGAGGTAGGTTACTGAAAGCAGTGAAGAGTTTTTACGAGGATAGTGAGGCTCAAGTTAGAGTATGTAGGAAAGAGGGAAATTTTTTCCCAGTAAAAGTAGGCCTTAGACAAGGATGTGTGATGTCACCGTGGTTGTTTAATATATTTATAGATGGGGTTGTAAGAGAAGTAACTGCGAGGGTCTTGGCAAGAGGCGTGGAGTTAAAAGATAAAGAATCACACACAAAGTGGGAGTTGTCACAGCTGCTCTTTGCTGATGACACTGTGCTCTTGGGAGATTCTGAAGAGAAGCTGCAGAGATTGGTGGATGAATTTGGTAGGGTGTGCAAAAGAAGAAAATTAAAGGTGAATACAGGAAAGAGTAAGGTTATGAGGATAACAAAAAGATTAGGTGATGAAAGATTGAATATCAGATTGGAGGGAGAGAGTATGGAGGAGGTGAACGTATTCAGATATTTGGGAGTGGACGTGTCAGCGGATGGGTCTATGAAAGATGAGGTGAATCATAGAATTGATGAGGGAAAAAGAGTGAGTGGTGCACTTAGGAGTCTGTGGAGACAAAGAACTTTGTCCTTGGAGGCAAAGAGGGGAATGTATGAAAGTATAGTTTTACCAACGCTCTTATATGGGTGTGAAGCGTGGGTGATGAATGTTGCAGCGAGGAGAAGGCTGGAGGCAGTGGAGATGTCATGTCAGAGGGCAATGTGTGGTGTGAATATAATGCAGAGAATTCGTAGTTTGGAAGTTAGGAGGAGGTGCGGGATTACCAAAACTGTTGTCCAGAGGGCTGAGGAAGGGTTGTTGAGGTGGTTCGGACATGTAGAGAGAATGGAGCGAAACAGAATGACTTCAAGAGTGTATCAGTCTGTAGTGGAAGGAAGGCGGGGTAGGGGTCGGCCTAGGAAGGGTTGGAGGGAGGGGGTAAAGGAGGTTTTGTGTGCGAGGGGCTTGGACTTCCAGTAGGCATGCGTGAGCGTGTTTGATAGGAGTGAATGGAGACAAATGGTTTTTAATACTTGACGTGCTGTTGGAGTGTGAGCAAAGTAACATTTATGAAGGGATTCAGGGAAACCGGCAGGCCGGACTTGAGTCCTGGAGATGGGAAGTACAGTGCCTGCACTCTGAAGGAGGGGTGTTAATGTTGCAGTTTAAAAACTGTAGTGTAAAGCACCCTTCTGGCAAGACAGTGATGGAGTGAATGATGGTGAAAGTTTTTCTTTTTCGGGCCACCCTGCCTTGGTGGGAATCGGCCAGTGTGATAATAAAATAATAATAATAAATTTACCTTGCTAGACAATAGATAGTATATTTACCTTACTAGACAATAGATAGTCTGTTTACCTTAGTAGGCAGTAAATAGTCTGTTTACATTACTAGGCAGTAGATAGATAGTATATTTACCTTACTAGGCAGTATGTTATGACAGGTAGAGACGGTACTAGTGACCTCTAGTATAAGGATACATAATGTAACACAGATAAATGAAGTAGAGAGGTTTGTGAGAGGGATGTTGGTGGGTAAGAAAGAGGAGTCGTCGAAATACACAGTACCGTTACTGGAACGATACATAATCGATACACAGCAGGAAAACTTACGACGACTTTTCGGTCCACTAGTGTAAGTAGGTCTTCGTCCAGAGGCTGGACAAGTGTTGAAGAATTCCTTGTATCAAGATTTCATCATGTTGCAGTGTCTGACATTGTGATAAATGGTTTTGAAAACCGATTCCAGGCTGAGGGACTGATTACCTCAAGGAATTGAATTCAGAAGCTCGTGAAAAGACGCAGATAATAGGCAGTGAAAAAAAAGTTGGTGAAAATAACACATTAAAACCTAACTCATGACAATACGTTTACCTCTGATGAGTTCCGAGAGTTTTTGTAGTTCCGGAGCCCGGCCACGGGCCAGGCTCGTCTGGTGCTAGCCTTGTCAACTAGACTGTTGCTGTTGCTGGCCTGCTGCTACCCTACATATCTGTCACAGCCTGGTCATTCAAATTACGTAAATCTTAGTAAAGTTAATGGGAAGTACTTGTGTGGCAGTAGTTACAGGTGGACACAGTCAAGTAACCTCAGAACAGTCAGGTAACAATCAGTGCGTACTGGCTGTCTACCTGTAAATCAGTGCGTCTCGTGCGTACTGGCTGTCTACCTGTAAATCAGTGCGTCTCATACGTACTGGCTGTCTACCTGTAAATCAGTGAGTCTCGTGCGTACTGGCTGTCTACCTGTAGATCAGTGCGTCTCGTGCGTACTCTTTCCCACTGCTAAGAGCCTCTCCATTTGTCTCCCTGCTGCAGAAAAACTTTGTAAATAGTCAAGAGAGAGTGAGTTAATTCTCCTATTCTGATTAATTACATTCAGTTGACTAACCCAGTGTGATGCTGTCAGACATCACTAACATCCTGGTGTTATATCCAGTTGACTAACCCAGTGTGATGCTGCCAGACATCACCAACATCCTGGTGTTATATCCAGTTGACTAACCCAGTGTGATGCTGCCAGACATCACCAACATCCTGGTGTTATATCCACTTGACTAACCCAGTGTGATGCTGCCAGACATCACTAACATTCTGGTGTTATATCCAGTTGACTAACCCAGCGTGATGCTGTCAGACATCACTAACATCCTGGTGTTATATCCAGTTGACTAACCCAGTGTGATGCTGCCAGACATCACCAACATCCTGGTGTTATATCCAGTTGACTAACCCAGTGTGATGCTGCCAGACATCACCAACATCCTGGTGTTATATCCAGTTGACTAACCCAGTGTGATGCTGCCAGACATCACCCTCCCCAACATCCTGGTCATTCGAGACCTCGCCAGCATTCACAAGTGTGTAGTGACTCGGGCAGACTTGGGTGATATACCTTGTATCCTGGTAGTGTGATAGTAACATAGGCCAGAGTAACCAGGAGTCCCTGGTTACTCTGCCCTCCTGTGTTGAGTATGGTTCCTGCCCTCCTGTGTTGGGTATGGTTCCTGCCCTCCTGTGTTGGGTATGGTTCCTGCCCTCCTGTGTTGGGTATGGTTCCTGCCCTCCAGTGTTGGGTATGGTTCCTGCCCTCCAGTGTTGGGTATGGTTCCTGCCCTCTGTTGGGTATGATTCCTGCCCTCCTGTGTTGGGTATGATCCCTGCCCTCCTGTGTTGCGTATGGTTCCTGCCCTCCTGTGTTGGATATGGTTCTGCCCTCCTGTGTTGGGTATCTACCTGCAGTCTACCTGGAGGTTATTCCGGGGATCAACGCTCCCGCGGCCCGGTCCACGACCAGGCCTCCCGGTGGATCAGGGCCTGATCAACCAGGCTGTTACTGCTGGTCGCACGTAGTCCAATGTACCAACCACAGCCCGGCTGATCCGGCACTGACTTTAGGTATCTGTCCAGCTCCCTCTTGAAGGCAGCCAGAGGTTTATTGGTAATTCCCCTTATGCTTGGTGGGAGGCTGTTGAACAGTCTTGGGCCCCGGACACTTACGGTGTTTTTTCTTAGTGTACCAATGGCGCCCCTACTTTTAATTGGGGGTATTTTGCATCGCCTGCCCAGTCTTTTACTTTCGTAGGGAGTGATTTCTGTGTGTAGATTTGGGACCATTCCTTCCAAGATTTTCCAAGTGTAGATTATGATATATCTCTCCCTCCTGCGTTCCAACGAGTACAAGTCAAGTGCTTCCAAGCGTTCCCAGTAGTTAAGGTGCTTGACAGAACTTATACGTGCAGTAAAGGATCTCTGTGTACACTCTAGATCTGCAATTTCACCTGCTTGAATGGAGATGTTAATGTACAGCAGTATTCCAGCCTAGTGAGAACAAGGCTTGGCATCTCTCGTTTTGAACGTTCTCATTATCCATCCTATCATTTTCTTTGCACTTGTGATCGTGGCACTGTTGTGATCCTTTAAAGTGAGATCCTCAGACATTACTACTCCCAGGTCCCTTACATTATTTTTCCGCTCTATTGTATGGCCAGAGTCTGTAGTATACTCTGTTCTAGTTATTATCTCCTCCAGTTTTCCATAACGGAGTAGTTGGAATTTGTCCTCATTGAACATCATATTGTTTACCGTTGCCCACTGGAAAACTTTGTTTATATCTTCTTGGAGGTTAACCGCGTCCTCAGCAGATGACAGCCTCATGCAGATCCTAGTATCATCCGCAAAGGATGATACGGTGCTGTGATGTATATCTCTGTCTATGTCTGATATGAGGATGAGGAATAAGATGGGGCGAGTACTGTGCCTTGTGGAACAGAGCTCTTCACCATGGGAGCCTCCGATTTAACTCTGTTGACCACCACTCTTTGTGTTCGATTGGTTACGAAGTTGAGGATCCATCTCCCCACTTTGCCAGTTTTTCCTTTACCGCGTATTTTGTGCGCTATTACGCCATGATCACACTTGTCAAACGCTTTTGCAAAGTCTATGTATATTACATCTGCATTCTGTTTTTCTTCCAGTGCATCCAAGGCCATATCATAGTGATCCAGTAGTTATGAGAGGCAGGAGCGACCTGCCCTGAACCCGTGTTGCCCTGGATTGTGCAGATTTTGGGAATCCAAGTGGTTTGCAATCCTGCTTCTTAGTACTCTTTCAAAGATTTTTATGTGGGGCGTTAGAGCTATTGGTCTATAGTTCTTAAATAATGCTTTGCTGCCACCTTTATGGAGTGGGGCTATATCCGTTGCTTTAAGTGACTGCGGAATTTCACCCATGTCTAAGCTCCTTCTCCATAGTATACTTTGGGCACACGAGAGGGGTTTCTTGCAGTTCTTAATGAACACAGAGTTCCACGAATCTGGGCCTGGGGCTGAGTGCATGGGCATGTTGTCAATGGCTTTTTCAAATCTATCGGAGTTAGGGTAATGTCGGAAATCTGGCATACATTTATGGAGTTTTGAGGCTCATTCGTGAGGAAATCATTTGGATTGTCGATCCTCAGACTGATTAGTGGTTCACTAAACACAGAGTCATACTGAGATTTCAGTATTTCACTCATTTCCTTGTTGTCATCTGTGTAAGTCCCATCCTGTTTGAGTAAAGGCTCGATACTAGATGTGGTATTTGCCTTGTTTTTGGCATATGAAAAGAAATATTTCGAATTTCTTTCAATTTCACTAATAACTTTAAGCTCCTCCTGTCTCTCCTAGTTCCTGTAAGAGTCCTTTAACTTAAATTCGATAGTTTCCTCTTCCCTGGTCAGCGCTTCCTTCTGTGTATCAGATATTCCAGTGTTCCTGAGAAGCAGAGTGATTCTTCGTCGTCTTCTGTAGAGGGAGCATCTTTCTCCAGTTTACTCCTGCTCTTCTTTTTTAGGGGAATATGCCTAGAACATGCTTCAGCTGCCAGGAAGTTGATCCTTTCAAGACACTGGTTTGGATCCTTGTTATTTAAGATATCTTCCCAACATGTTTCATTTAAGACATGGTTTACCTGGTCCCAGTTGATGTTCTTGTTGTTGAAGTTGTACTTTATGAAGACACCTTCACAGATACATGCATTTTGCTGATCAGGACCCTTGTGCATGTACGTCTGGACTTTGATTGGATTGTGATCTTAATTAGTTGTATTTGATATTGTTATGTTTCTTACCAGGTTCTCATTATTTGTAAAGGTAAGGTCAAGTGTGCTTTCTAGTCTTGTTGGCTCCACTATCTGCTGGCTTAAGGTGTGTTTATCGCAGAGACTTAGTAGCTCATATGTGTGTAACCTTTCATCTGCGCTACCTCCAGGGATTGTTTCTGCTATAACATTATTCGCTACATTCTTCCATTTTGTATGCCTTAGGTTGAAATCACCAAGCAGTAAGATGTTTGGGGTTGGAGCTGGAAGGCTTTCCAGACAGTAACCAATTTTAAGTAGCTGTTCCTTGAACTGTTGGGAGGTTGCTTCTGGTGGCTTATATACAACCACGATGACTAGGTTTTGGTTCTCGATCTTTACTGATAGAACTTCAACTACATCATTTGTGGTATTCAGCATCTCCATGCAGATGAGCGACTCTTTGACATACAGGCCAACCCCCCCTTGTTGCCTGTTCTTTCTGTTGCATCTAAAAAGGTTGTACCCAATTATCCATATTTCATTGTCAAAGTAATCTTTTGTGTGAGTCTCTGTGAAGGCTGCAAACATTGCATTAGACTGTATTTTGTTGTTGGTGGATGGCTTAATTCCCTGTATATTAGCAAATATGAACGAGGTTGTCTTCCGTGTTTGTTGGGGGGATTTTGTTATTGGCATCGGTAGTTGTAATTCTGGAGGGCCATGGGTGGCCACTGGCTGCACCTCCAGTCCAACAAGGCTCCAAGGTGGACTATTTTTGTTATTTCCTTCCATTTTCTTTTTCTGTTTCCTGCCACTAAAAAATCACCTGGAGTTGGGTTGTCGTAGCTACTACTGTTTGTCTTGTGGGGTCTGTGCCTCCTGGTCCCTTTTAGATGGTATGTAGGGCAGTCGATGTTGTAACACTGCTTCTGCAGGACCAAGGAGTGACACATTTTTGGGTGAAAGAAAGTACAGGAAGAAGAACGACACACTCCTTTAGACAGGAGGTCGCTACATTTTTTGGGATGCTCAAAGTTGCATGTTCCTTTTTTTTCCTGATATTCCATGTTTACAAATGCCCCAAGCATAATATTTGCACAAATTCACCTTTGGTTGAGAACTGTTGGGAGGTGTGTTGTCAATTTCTGCAGGTTCTGGGACTGCACTATGAACCTCAAGCCAGGGCCACCCCATCCTGGATTCCATCTACTTTCCTCAGTAGAGGAAGGAGGAGGAGACTCCTCTCCAACATCTGTACTGTGGGCCAAGGTCTTGTGCAATGATGGTTGTATATTTATGGTTTTAGTGGTGGTTGTGGTAGGGTCCCTAGTAGAGTCTGGACTGGCAGTAAGGCTGGGGGCTGGGTCTGAGTCAGCTCTGGGGCTGGGGGCTGAGCCTGGGCCAGCACCAGCACTGTGGGTATTAGTGCTATGACTGGGGGATGGGTCTGGTTTAGCACTATGTGGGTGACTAGATAGTTTCGAGTCATCTGTTGTGGTATGGACATTCTGCATTTTTTGGTCCACTCCTATCTCTCTCTCCAGTGTTTTACATATTTTTGGTAGACTATCCAAGAGGTCAACCTTGTTTTCTTGATTATTTTTATCATTTATTACTCTCCTTAGTACCTTTCTGATACCTGCCCAAAGTTCTACATCTTTATTGCACAACCAGAAGCACCTTGCTAGTTCGAGGTCATTTTTTGAGGCTGTATTTAGTCTAGTACAAGAGATATGGTGTTTGGAAGAGCATAGATTGCATGTGATTCTGGATTTCCTTCCAAGGATTTTTTTACATGTCCCACAGATATGCTGTGCTGACATCCTGTCTGTATCCTACTACACTCTGTATGCCACGGAAGAAAACTGATTTCCACTTTACCTTTCTCTTACTGGTGCCAGTAATATGCAAGATGTATTTCTAGAAACTAAGTTTGCGGCGTGTGGGTAGTGGGTGTAGGGTGGGTGGGTGGATATGGTTCTTGTCCTCCTGTGTTGTGTATGGTTCCTGCCATCCAGTGTAGGGTATGGTTCTGCCCTTCTATGGGTATGGTTCCTGCCCTCCTGTGTTGGGTATGATTCCTGCCCTCCTGTGTTGGGTATAATTCCTGCCCTCCTGTGTTGGGTATGATTCCTGCCCTCCTGTGTTGGGTATGGTTCTGCCCTCCTGTGTTGGGTATGCTTCCTGTCCTGTGTTGGGTATGGTTCTTGTCCTCCTGTGTTGAGTATGGTTCTGCCCTCCTGTGTTGGGTATGGTTCCTGCCCTCCAATGTTGGATATGGTTCCTGCCCTCCTGTGTTGGGTATGATTCCTGCCCTCCTGTGTTGGATATGGTTCCTGTCGTCCTGTGACACTCCTCGACACACTGCGGTATACCTGGAGTATACCTGGAGAGGGTTTCGAGGTCAACGCCCCCGCGGCCCGGTCTGAGACCAGGCCTCATGGTGGATCAGGGTCTAACCAATCTGGCTGTTGCTGCTGGCCGCACGTAAACTATCTCTACCTGCCTTTTTCTCTTCTATCTCTCCCAGCCTGCTCTTCATCTCTGCCAGCCTCCTGTCTATCTCTGCCGGCCTACTCTCCACCTCTCCCAGCCTCCTCTTCATCTCTCCCAGCCTCCTGTCCATCTCTGCCGGCCTACTCTCCATCTCTCCCAGCCTTCTGTCCATCTCTCCCAGCCTCCTGTCTATCTCTGCCGGCCTACTCTCCACCTCTCCCAGCCTCCTCTTCATCTCTCCCAGCCTCCTGTCCATCTCTGCCGGCCTACTCTCCACCTCTCCCAGCCTCCTCTTCATCTCTCCCAGCCTTCTGTCCATCTCTGCCGGCCTACTCTCCATCTCTCCCAGCCTCCTGTCCATCTCTGCCGTCCTACTCTCCACCTCTCCCAGCCTCATCTTCATCTCTCCCAGCCTACTGTCCATCTCTCCCAGCCTCCTGTCTATCTCTCCCGGCCTACTCTCCACCTCTCCCAGCCTCCTCTTCATCTCTCCCAGCCTCCTGTCCATCTCTGCCGGCCTACTCTCCACCTCTCCCAGCCTCCTGTCCATCTCTGCCGGCCTACTCTCCACCTCTCCCAGCCTCCTCTTCATCTCTCCCAGCCTCCTGTCCATCTCTGCCGGCCTACTATCCATCTCTCCCAGCCTCCTGTTCATCTCTCCCAGCCTCCTGACCATCTCTCCCAGCCTACTCTCCACCTCTCCCAGCCTCTTCCTCTCATCCCTACAAAGTGTCCATAACAAAGGTGATAAACTTGAGGCTTTGCGAAAAGTTTTCTTTGAATCCCGAGATAAAAGAACCACCACAAAGGTAGACACACTGTTCTTGATGTTCGCGGCGAAGAACGAGGAACTCACCAGAGACATAATCACAAATATGCTGACCACAACATCACAGAAATACAAATAAGCATAAACACAAGGGTGGGCAGCTCCAGTGTACGAGAAGCGATGTTGAACTTCAACAATCAGAGAATTAACAACCAGAAGTATACAGTTATATGCCGATGATTCAGACATATGGGCATCAGTTGGGTATCTTTATTGCTGCAATGTTTCGCCTACACAGTAATCTTCTTCGGTTAAATATCAGAGGCAGCTGGTGTAGTAGCGAGACGTAGATGTAGACGAAACGTTTCATGTGTTTTGCTCATCAACCTGAAGGTATTTTATACCATTTTCAATATAAACATAAGTCAAAAGAAACTTCAAGGAACAAGTGGAGGGAACGAGCATAAAAAAAGTGAACATCAAAATGGTATACAATACCGAAAGGTTGTTAGGTAAGACACATATGCAACAGTTCACATATGCAACAGTTAGACAACTTTATTCCGAAACGTTTCGCCTACACAGTAGGCTTCTTCAGTCGAATACAGAAAGTAGGCAGGAACAGTAGAGATGTGAAGACGATGTAATCAGTCCATCACCCTTGTGTACGAAAGAGAATAAAACGGTTATTGAACTATCAAGTCAAAATGTTAAGATGAAGGAAAAGTGACGTTAACTGAGAGATAACCGAGACACAACAAAATCTTAAGCTCTCATACTAGAGAGAAAAAAACACAGAAGGAATTAAAACCATCCAGGATATTGCAAGACACACCTAATACAGTATTTGTATACGTATGCAAAAATCCAAATTAAGAACTGCCTTTAGAATCTGACCATCGCATCAGGTTCAGACGTTGACGGTATAAAAAGAAGTGAAGTTCTAGAAGACCTTTGTAAACTAGTGTTCAACAGTGCACTAAACAATAGCTGGGTGGAGATTGAAGAGTTTTTTTTAATTGCCTCTGAAAGCCATATGTAACTGACATCAGCATTTATCCTTCAGAATTCAGGGGAAAAAAAATAGAAGATATGCCCACTGAGGCAGCACCTGAACCGGATTAGTGGAATTCCTAGTATATAATGTATGGGCCAGTAGGCCTTCTGCAGTGTTCCTCCATTCTTATGTTCTTATAAGATTCAAAATACTACTAGTAAGAGCACTCGGTATGCTAACCTTTGTTCTTAGTGAGATCCCAGAGACCTTGAAGTGTGTGCACGACCCAGTTCCTTTACATAAACAACGTACTAGAGAACTGTTGGTTTAGAAAGACACGTAAGCAAACACTATAACATATTTATTAGAAAACGTTTCGGTCCTGGGACCTTGATCACTTCTAACATACAGAGGTAGAAAGACATTATATATATAGGCGGAGAGTGAGATGTGACGCACGTGACCTGAGGAATGTCATAAGAACATAAGAATGGAGGAACACTGTAGAAGGCCTACTGGCCCATGCGAGGCAGGTCCTTATCAAAAACAACCTCTGCCTATGATGAGGACGGGTAGACGATGAAATCACGTCACGTGATTTCATGGAGTCACGTGATTTCATCGTCTACCCGTCCTCATCATAGGCAGAGGTTGTTTTTGATAAGGACCTGCCTCGCATGGGCCAGTAGGCCTTCTACAGTGTTCCTCCATTCTTATGTTCTTATGACATTCCTCAGGTCACGTGCGTCACATCTCACTCTCCGCCTATATATATAATGTCTTTCTACCTCTGTATGTTAGAAGTGATCAAGGTCCCAGGACCGAAACGTTTTCTAATAAATATGTTATAGTGTTTGCTTACGTGTCTTTCTAAACCAACTTGTCGGTATTTATTACCAAGGTTTATACCATAGAGAACTGGTAAAAAAAAAAAAATTGCTGACTAGTAGCCCTAACGTGCCAAACATAAAGTCTGTGAAAGGTTAATGCCATGCTAATATAGCCATACCCCCGGCCGGGATTGAACCCGCGGTCATAGAGTCTCAAAACTCCAGCCCGTCGCGTTAGCCACGTGGCTAACGCGACGGGCTGGAGTTTTGAGACTATGACCGCGGGTTCAATCCCGGCCGGGGGTATGGTTTGTTTGCAATCGTGTCATTACGATTTCTTAAGTCATGCTAATATACTAATTTTAGAGAACATTAAAACTACACAACCCAAACTAAGGTGGATTTAGAGCAGGAAGATCATGCCTGTTACAGTTACTACACTATTATGACAAAATTACAGAGGCATTGGAAGACAAAGCGCATATGTAGTGTACACGGATTTTGCAAAAATATTTAACATATGCAATCATGGGGAAATTGCAGGCAAAACGAGGACAACGGGTATAACGGAGAAAGCGGCAAATGAATGTTCAACTATCTGATAGAACACACTAAGTGGTGGTAAACAGAACAATATCCAGAATTAGCAAAGTAAAATTCTCAGTATTACAAGGCAGAGTCTTATCACCTTTGTTGTTTCTTATCATAGGGGATATAGATAAGAAAAATAGTTGTTTATCATCATTTGAGGATACCAAAATAAGCATGGTGGTTACCTCGGAGAAGACACAGAAAAAATGCAAGAAGATGTAAACGAAGTGTTTCAGTTACTACTGGAGAATAACATGATGTTCAGTGGTGACAAGTTCCAGCTGCTTAAATATGTAAAGTAAAAGGACACAAGTGCAACTAATGTGACATTTTATTGTGGCAACGTTTCGCTCTCCAGGAGCTTTATCAAGACATTACAAACAGTACATGGACACAGAGGGTATATAAAGGCTCAGAGTGAGGTGCAATACTAGTGAGGTACCATTTCGATGTTCACTAGTGGTGGTAGTAGTAGTAGTAGTAGTAGTAGTAGTAGTAGTAGTAGTAGTAGTAGTAGTAGTAGTAGTGGTGGTAGTGACAAAAGTAATACAATATGGTAGAGCAATTAATGAATGAATGAAGAACTCAAAAGGGACACTGTGTACAAAACTCAAGGAGGAATCATCAGATAGAATGAAAGAAATACTTACAGGATCAGGGAGTAAAAATGTCAGCTGACATATCTTTCAAAGAACACAATGTTGTGTACGAATGGTATATAATACCGACAAGATGAGAGTAAGACACATGTGCAACATCTGGGTATCTTTATTGTAGACGTTTCGCCATCCAGTGGCTTTATCAATACAAATTCCAGGACATAACTTGAAGACAGTAGAACTATGTACAGAAGATGAGGGACTGATTACCTCATCTTCTGTACATAGTTCTACTGTCTTCAAGTTATGTCCTGGAATTTGTATTGATAAAGCCACTGGATGGCGAAACGTCTACAATAAAGATACCCAGATGTTGCACATGTGTCTTACTCTCATCAAAGAACACAATAGGGCAAATTTGACAACAGAGATATGGAGGACCTTCAAAAAGAGGGAAATGCTGTCGCTTAGAGTATTGTTCAGTGTTGACGGCTCCATTCAGGGCAGAAGAGATACATCAGAGCTGGAACAAATTCGTAGTCCATTTACAGTCTATATAGAGCCAATAAAGCATTTAAATTATTGGAAATACCTGGAGCCGGAGGAGAGACGGATACATAATACTCTATATATGTCGAAGGTGCTTGATCACAAATCTGCACACTGCCAAAGTGACATCCTGGGGTGAGAGAGATGGGAGGAAGTGTAGAATATACCCAGTGGAAACCAGGGTTGACCTGGGCACCCAACATCAGATTTTTCCACATCTTGCCAGAAGATATCAGAAACACTGCTGGAAAATTTCCTCCGCCAAGCGCCAGATCAGATCCAGGGGAAAGAAGTCTCAGAAAAAAATAGTCACAGGAGAAAAAAATAATATAAACCTAACGTAACCTAACACTAAATATACATGTAATTCCACGATATTATGTAAGATATTTTCAACCTCTACATGATACGTATTGTCTTATTTTGCTTAAGAAATTGAATAAAAGGTGACGTTTTTAACACGTGTGTGCGGCCATTATGTATTAACAGTGTTGTCAACGTGTACAAGTCATGTATTAACAGTGTTGTCAACGTGTACGAGTCATGTATAAACTGTGTTGTCAACTTGTACAAGTCATGTATAAACAGTGTTGTCAACGTGTACAAGTCATGTATAAACTGTGTTGTCACCGTGTACAAGTCATGTATAAACAGTGTTGTCAACGTGTACGAGTCATGTATAAACTGTGTTGTCAACTTGTACAAGTCATGTATAAACAGTGTTGTCAACGTGTACGAGTCATGTATAAACTGTGTTGTCAACTTGTACAAGTCATGTATAAACAGTGTTGTCAACGTGTACAAGTCATGTATTAACAGTGTTGTCACCGTGTACAAGTCATGTATTAACAGTGTTGTCACCGTGTACAAGTCATGTATAAACAGTGTTGTCAACGTGTACAAGTCATGTATTAACAGTGTTGTCAACGTGTACAAGTCATGTATTAACAGTGTTGTCAACGTGTACAAGTCATGTATTAACAGTGTTGTCAACGTGTACAAGTCATGTATTAACAGTGTTGTCACCGTGTACAAGTCATGTATAAACAGTGTTGTCAACGTGTACATGTCATGTATAAACAGTGTTGTCAACGTGTACAAGTCATGTATAAACAGTGTTGTCAACGTATACAAGTCATGTATTAACAGTGTTGTCACCGTGTACAAGTCATGTATAAACAGTGTTGTCAACGTGTACAAGTCATGTATAAACAGTGTTGTCAACGTATACAAGTCATGTATTAACAGTGTTGTCACCGTGTACAAGTCATGTATAAACTGTGTTGTCAACGTGTACATGTCATGTATAAACTGTCTTGTCAACGTGTACAAGTCATGTATAAACAGTGTTGTCACCGTGTACAAGTCATGTATAAACAGTGTTGTCAACGTGTACAAGTCATGTATAAACAGTGTTGTCAACGTGTACAAGTCATGTATTAACAGTGTTGTCACCGTGTACAAGTCATGTATAAACAGTGTTGTCAACGTGTACAAGTCATGTATAAACAGTGTTGTCAACGTATACAAGTCATGTATTAACAGTGTTGTCACCGTGTACAAGTCATGTATAAACAGTGTTGTCAACGTGTACAAGTCATGTATAAACAGTGTTGTCAACGTGTACAAGTCATGTATAAACAGTGTTGTCAACGTGTACAAGTCATGTATAAACAGCGTTGTCAACGTGTACAAGTCATGTATAAACAGTGTTGTCAACGTGTACAAGTCATGTATAAACAGTGTTGTCAACGTGTACAAGTCATGTATAAACAGTGTTGTCAACGTGTACAAGTCATGTATAAACAGCGTTGTCAACGTGTACAAGTCATGTATAAACAGTGTTGTCAACGTGTACAAGTCATGTATAAACAGTGTTGTCAACGTGTACAAGTCATGTATAAACAGTGTTGTCAACGTGTACAAGTCACGTATAAACAGTGTTGTCAACGTGTACAAGTCATGTATAAACAGTGTTGTCAACGTGTACAAGTCATGTATAAACAGTGTTGTCAACGTGTACAAGTCATGTATGATAAATTAGACACATGTGCAACTCTTGGGTATCTTTATTGAGGAAACGTTTCGCCACACAGTGGCTTCATCAGTCCATACAAAGGAGAATCTTGAAGAACAGGAGGAGAATGAGGTAATCAGTCCCTCAACCTTGAGTCGATGTGTTCAGTCCATCAATCTTGAATAGAATACGGCATACGTGCGGAGAAGGAGCTTATAAACCGTTGGCAGGAGAGGTGCAGCAGTCATAGGTGGTGTCACATTTGTTCAATGTGGAAGTAGGTCGTGCCCAAGAATTAGGCAAGCGAAGAATTCCCAAGTATTAAGATCCCAAGAAGTTGCAGTGTCTGACAGGTTTGTAGATGAATGGTTCAGACACTGCAACTTCTTGGGATCTTAATACTTGGGAATTCTTCGCTTGCATAATTCTTGAGCACGACCTACTTCCACATTGAACAAATGTGACACCACCTATGACTGCTGCACCTCTCCTGCCAACGGTTTATAAGCTCCTTCTCCGCACGTATGCCGTATTCTATTCAAGATTGATGGACTGAACACATCGACTCAAGGTTGAGGGACTGATTACCTCATTCTCCTCCTGTTCTTCAAGATTCTCCTTTGTATGGACTGATGAAGCCACTGTGTGGCGAAACGTTTCCTCAATAAAGAAACCCAAGAGTTGCACATGTGTCTAATTTATCAACATGTTGGTTCTCTGAACCATTCATCTACAAAACAAGTCATGTATAAACAGTGTTGTCAACGTGTACAAGTCATGTACTCTCAGGAACTGATTTAAAATATTTTTTTTTATTTCGTAAATTTAATTCTTTATGGAATTTAAATAACACGTGACTTTTTCCCAGTGATTCTTTTTTTCCCAGCCAAAATTGTGAATTATTTTCCGTGACATTTAATGATAATAATCACAATAAGTGGGAATCGAACCCATGGCAATCGCATTATTACGGTTCCGTGAGCAATAATAATGACTAGTAACGTGTATTGTCACTTCTATTCGCCATTCCCTCGCATCAAACATTTTTTTTTCGTATAAGTTTAGAGGAAAAGCCAGTCCCTGGCGTCACTTGGCAGAATTCGAGATACAGCAGTAACAGCTTGGTTGATCAGGCTGTGATCCACCAGGACGGGTATGGGATATATGTGCAAAGGTGTTGACTCCTCGGATCAAACCTACTTTTCTCCGACTGTTTTAGAACGTTGAGTTTCTAGTTGTGTACTGGTTTGTATAGTGTCAGTGTACTAGTACGTTATAACGACCGGTGTCCGTGATGTACTAGACTAGTCCGTTATAACGACCAGTGTCCGTGATGTACTAGTACGCTATAACGACCAGTGTCCGTGATGTACTAGTGCGTTAAAACGACCAGTGTCCGTGATATACCAGTATGTTATAACGACCAGTGTCCGTGATGTACTAGTACGTTATAACGACCAGTGTCCGTGATGTACTAGTACGTTATAACGACCAGTGTCCGTGATGTACTAGTACGTTATAACGACCAGTATCCGTGATGTACTAGTAGGTTATAACGACCAGTGCCCATGTACTAGACTTGTACGTTATAACGACCGGTGTCCGTGATGTACTAGACCAGTACGTTATAACGACCGGTGTCCGTGATGTGCTAGACCAGTATACTACATAATTTATAACTCCCGCATATTTGGTGTTAGTGGCAGGTTGTGTACTAGAGATGAGAGAGCGGGTTAGTGCACAGGTTACTAGATACCTTGACCCACACAATGCATGGTGGGAACCACTAAACCCTGGCTCTGCTGCTGAGTTGAAACAGCGATTTTGGAACATGTTTTAGGGTGGGTTTTCTGGGTTTATTTGCTGGTTCTTAGTGTCATTAGGTAGAACGAGCGACTTTCTAATGAATTCGAGAAGATTTTGGCCGGTTTGTGGCCGTAGGTGGCTTGAAATTGGCGTCAGATTGGTAAATATGGTTGATTTTGGGGGCAGAATTGGGCCTCCTCCCTTCAATTATTTGGGATATCTAAACCATGTTCAAACATTATTAATTGTGGTTTATTTAGCAAAAAAAACGAATTGTCATTTTTTGTGTGATATTCTAAATGGAAGGTAAATGTTGTATAAGAGCTCCAGGGACGTGATTATTGACCCGAGGGAAAATTACGTTAGTTGCTGCGCTCCCTTCACTGTTTTCGACTTTCCTTAAATGTGAATTTCTTGAAAATCGCGTAAAATTCGCCAAATTTCCGCATTTGGGACGGTCTATAGGATAGTTCTGATAGTTGTGTAGGCGGTGTGTTGTAATGAGTTGATAGTGCGGATGGCATACTAGCGAAGTGGATGCGAATGGTATTGGAATAGGGCCGGAAATAAGCCTCAAAGTGCGCGAAATAGCTGTTGCGCGAAGTTTTCCACGAAGTCCCAATTTCGCGCTTGTCTAGTTCCATGAGAAATATGTGACATTTGGAGTTTTTTTTTTTTTTGGTGTCATGAACTTTAGAAAAACATTCTCTAAAATATTAGAATATAAAAAAAATGAGGGACACAGCGCTGTCTCTCTATCTCTCTCTCTCTCTCTCTCTCTCTCTCTCTCTCTCTCTCTCTCTCTCTCTCTCTCTCTCTCTCTCTCTCTCTCTCTCTCTCTCTCTCTCTCTCTCTCTCCTACCAATTACAATATCTCCATATTTTCTTTCATTTAGTTGTTTATCTTCGCATTTTTTCCAGCTAAAACTGTCGCGGAAGTTTGTGAAATAATTTTCCATGGTTGAGAATGTGGGTCTGGAATTAGTGTTTGGCTGATGTTTGAATGGCAGGTAATTAGTGGGTTTAATTACTAAGGTAGATAAGGTGGGTGGGTGAGTGAGTGGGGTGGCACAGGTGAGTAGGGGAGGCTCGGTCTATTTGTTAATGGTAGCTATACCCCCTCAAGGGAGGTTCACTGACTTGGTGAGGGGCTCTTGATCTAGGGAATTGGGTCGGTGCTTCATTTCCCTGAATTGAGCCTGAATGCCTTCCATCCCCTCACCCAGGCACTGTATATGACCCTCCCCCCCTCCTCCGTTGAGGCCTCAAGGTTGATGTCATGGCAAGTCATCACTCAGGATTGTCAGTTGATAATTATCGGTTGAAAGAAATTCAAAATATTTCTTTTAATATGCCAAAAACAAGGCAAATACCACATCTAGTATCGGACCCTTGCTCAGACAGGATGCGACTTACACAGATGACAACAAGGAAATGAGTGAGATACTGAAATCCCAGTACGACTCTGTTTATTGAACCATTAATCAGTCTGAAGATGGACAGTCCAAATCATTTACTCATGAGCCTCAAAACTCCATCAGTGTATGCCAGATTTCTGACATTATCCTAACTCCGATAGACTTTGAAAAAGCCATTGACAACATGCCTATGCACTCAGCCTCGGGCCCAGACTCGAGAAACTCTGTGTTCATTAAGAACTGCAAGAAACCCCTCTCGCGTCCCCTAAGTATACTATGGAGAAGGGGCTTAGACTTGGGTGAAATTCCAGTCCATTAAAACAACGGATATAGCCCCACTCCATAAAGGTGGCAGCAAAGCATTAGCTAAGAACTATAGACCAATAACTCTGACATCCCACATCATAAAAATCTTTGTAAGAGTGCTAAGAAGCAGGATTGCAAATCACCTGGATTCCCAAAATCTGCACAATCCAGGGCAACATGGGTTCAGGGCAGGTCGCTCCTGCCTCTCACAACTACTGGATCACTATGACATGGCCTTGGATGCACTGGAAGAAAATCAGAATGCAGATGTAATATACACAGACTTTGCAGAAGCATTTGACAAATGCGATCATGGCGTAATAGCCCATAAAATACGTGCTAAAGGAATAACTGGGAAAGTGGGGAGATGGATCTTCAACTTCCTAACAAATCGAACACAAAGAGTAGTGGTCAACAGAGTTAAATCGAAGGCTGCCATAGTGAAGAGCTCTGTTCCACAAGTCGGTACTCGCCCCCATCCTGTTCCTCAACCTCATATCAGACACAGACAGAGATGAACATTAAAATGGTATAAAATACCGACAGGTTGCTAGGTAAGACACATATGCAACAGTTAGGTATCTTTATTATGAAACGTTTCGCCTACACAGTAGGCTTCTTCAGTCAAGTACAGAAAAGTTGATAGAAGCAGACAGACAGAGATGTAACCCACAGCACCGTATCATCCTTTGCGGATGATACTAGGATCTGCATGAGGCTGTCATCTGCTGAGGACGCGGTTAACCTCCAAGAAGATATAAACAAAGTTTTCCAGTGGGCAACGGTAAACAATATGATGTTCAATGAGGACAAATTCCAACTACTCCGTTATGGAAAACTGGAGGAGATAATAACTAGAACAGAGTATACTACAAACTCTGATCATAGACTCCAGGTAGGTAGGTATTGTTACATTTATTATCCCTGAGTTTATTATGTCTCTGAGGTCTGGTCTCAGACCGGGCCACGGGGGCGTTGAAACCCGAAACCTCTCCAGGTATACTCTCCAGGTATGTAGATGAATGGTTCAGAGAACCGACATGTTGATAAATTAGACACATGTGCAACTCTTGGGTATCTTTATTGAGGAAACGTTTCGCCACACAGTGGCTTCATCAGTCCATACGTAGGAGAAACTTGAACAGGTTGAGGTACTGATTACCTCATTCTCCTCCTGTTCTTCAAGTTTCTCCTACGTATGGACTGATGAAGCCACTGTGTGGCGAAACGTTTCCTCAATAAAGATACCCAAGAGTTGTTAGGTAAGACACATATGCAACAGTTAGGTATCTTTATTTCGAAACGTTTCGCCTACACAGTAGGCTTCTTCAGTCAAGTACAGAAAAGTTGATAGAAGCAGAAGAGACTTGAAGACGATGTAATCAGTCCATCACTGTTGTTTCAGACTATGGAACAATGCTCTTCTCCAGACTGACGGACTGACCACCTCAAAACTTTAAGGGTGAGGGACTGATTACATCGTCTTCAAGTCTCTTCTGCTTCTATCAACTTTTCTGTACTTGACTGAAGAAGCCTACTGTGTAGGCGAAACGTTTCATAATAAAGATACCTAACTGTTGCATATGTGTCTTTCCTAACAACCTGTCGGTATTTTATACCATTTTAATGTTCAATCTGTCAGACACTGCAACACAAGGGTATCTTGGTACAGACCTGCAATCAACTTCGACAACTTCCACTAGTGCGAGCGGCTGGATTTGAGAGGGACCTGACCTTTCAACATCTGAGTTCTTACCTCTCCTAGTGGCCTACGTCTCACCTCTTGGCGCTATAAAAAGCTCCATTCTGTCACTTCATCTCCATATTGTTTCATACTATGGAACAATGCTCTTCTCCAGACTGAGGGACTGACCACCTCAAAACTTTAAGGGTGATGGACTGATTACATCGTCTTCAAGTATCTTCTGCTTTTATCAACTTTTCTGTACTTGACTGAAGAAGCCTACTGTGTAGGCGAAACGTTTCATAATAAAGATACCTAACTGTTGCATATGTGTCTTACCTCACATGGGATCATCTTTGTCATCCTTCTTTGTATGTTTTCCAGAGCATTTATATCCATTCTGTAATACGGTGACCAAAACTGAGGCCTAACCAAAGATATATAGAGTTGAGAACAATCAGTAATATTAAGATCTACATTATTAAGTTTATATGTCGCATGGTTATTTTCCTGTCCAACATTTATAACTTTGCATTTGTCTATGTTAAACTGCATCTGCCACTTCTCCGACCACTGCATCAGTCTAGTCAGATCTTCCTGGAGTGATCTTATGTCCTCATTAGAATGAACTGGACGACCTATTTTGGTGTCACCAGCAGGCAGCAATCACTTGATTATAACTACCTGGATAGTTAACACCTCCGTGGCTCGGTCCCAGACGAAGCCTCCCGGTGGATCACCTGATCAACCAGGCTGTTGGTGCTGGCTGCACGAAGTTCAACGTAAGCACCACATCTGGATGACCAGGAACTAACTCAAGAAACTTATCCAGGTTCTCCTTGAAAACAGTCAGGGAAAGGTCTGTTGGTAATCCCCTTTATGTATGAAGAGACAACGTTTTGAAGTCTTGGCCTCTACACACTGACACTTCCCTTAGTGTAGACATTACTTCCCAGCTTTTCATTGGAAGCATTTTGCACTATCTGCCAAGCCTCTCTGAAGGGAAATGATTTACGTGTGCAAGTTTGATACCATTCCCTCTAGAATTTTCCAGGTGTAGATTATGATGTAGCTTTCGGTAACGTTCCAGGGAGTACAGATCGAGGGATTTCAAACGTTCCCAACACCAGCAGTGAAGGTTCTCTAAACATTCTCCATGTCCGCAATTTCGCCTGCCTTGAATGGAGTTGTCAGAATACAACAGTACTCCAGCCTGGAGATAACACGGGATTTGAAGAGTATC